>NW_013952607.1:336557-339186 GCF_001266775.1 Austrofundulus limnaeus
GTATTTATAGATATGTGAAGAACTTGTGCAAAGGCCGGGCCGAGGTGCTGACGACGTAAAACAAGAGGACGATTCCAGAAGTCGGGTGTCAGGGCACGCAGATAAAAATACCCCGTGAAAGATGGGCCTGGTCATCAGTGGTGCAGTGTGGCATGTGACATGGCAGCATTTCAGACATGATTTATGATTATTACTACAGTTAATCTATACCTCTCCTGTTCCTGTGCCAGCCGTGCATCTCAAATTGGATTGCCAAATGTTATGGCGCACACAGGGGGTTATTTCGGGAGCTGAGAGCATAGAAACAAGTCAGGGGGACGTTGTGAACTCGAGGTGTTGCAGTTAAACTAAAAGCAACAGGAGCAACAGCGTGAAATTAATCTATTCTTTTAATTAGGATGGAGGTATTATGTTTCTTGGAGACCCTGTAAGATGAGATCTTGCTAAAAAAAAAAACAAAGATCAAACAAATCATTGTGGACAAAAGTTGAGTTGATGACACCAAAGGCTGTGGTGATAATGGCTTCTCTGCAGGTGTCCCTAATTGCAGGGGGAGCTGCCAGAGAGGAACAAAATAACGTTTAACACGTCGTAAATTCCTGTGATGTTCCATAGCAAAGCTGCTGCTGTGGTTAGGTTTGGCCTTCACCTTTCTACCAAAACACATCACCTTCATTTATCCTCCTCTCTACAGGAGCTATAAATAGTGTCAGAAAAATCCTTGATGATTGCCCCTACTTTGATATGGTATAAATCCAATCAGCTCCAGCTTTTGTTTACTTGTTCTACATGTTTCAACTAATTATCCAAATGTACAGAACCCATCTGGTGACATTGGATGAAAAATAATACGTAAATTCTTCTCGTAGTCATGTATTCATTTTATTAGTTAATGTGTGGCCAGGAGATCCTTTTGAGCAGCTGTCTCTTTGAGAGAGATACAGATATGGTTAGAATCAGATCAAATATAAATACATTGGTTTTTTATTGTCCAAAGATACCCCACACTTATTATTTTTATTGGTTTAATCTAAAGAGTATACCTCTATGATTCAGTTGATTTTTCTCAGAATTAATATTTACGAGATGACGTTGAATGCTCTAAATGTGTCGAGAAGAAATTTTTTACAGTGTTCCGAATAACAAATTTAATTTTAAATTTTGGTGTGTAAAGAGTAACATAGAAACAACTTCAGTTATTTTTTTCTGTATTCATTTCTTTTTTTAAAGTCAAATATCTGGATTCTTATTGAATAATTTCCTTCTTTTTTTTACTCAATTTGCTGAATTGTGATGAAATGTGTCTCTAAGAAAAATAAATGGAAAAACTTACTGATAGAGCAAGGCATAAAAAATAAATGTTAATATTGACTTTTTCTAAATTAAATAGTTATTGTTTATCACTTAGATTATGTATATTCTAAATGCTACATTAAACATAATTTGAAAAATTAACTTGCATTTCTATAAAAATTATTAGCTATATAACATTTTTCAGTAAATATTGACAGAAATTGGCCCTTGGTTTGGACCAAGTTTTGAATTTTGGCCCCCTTGTGTAATTGATTTTAACCCCGCTGGTCTAGATCGTTTTGTCATCTCTTTCAGCTCACAACCAGTTCTTCACTTTGTACCTTTAGCTTCTATAATTGAGCTAAGTTTTGATATTTAATTAGCACAGTATGTGTGCCTCTGCCTCACTGGACTTTCCCTCCAGTTTCACCTGCACTTGCAAAGCTGTCCGCTTTTAAATCTGATTCATTTAATCCTGTTTTAAATGGCAGGGTACCCGCGGGATTACTCATCAGTTCATTACAAATATTTGTTTTAATTTAATGTGTCAACTAAAGCTCCTATAACTGCTGGCATTTATGGCTGATGTGACGCAGTTTGTCAGTAAAAAAAAAAAAGCTCCTACTTATTATTTTTTTCATCGTTTCTCCAACAGTCTGCAGAGAAATCTATCAGTTTCTTGTTAAACTGCTTCCCAGTCTTCTGTCCCTGCGGCAGCCGATGGAGCAGATGTCTTATTTAGTGAGGTGATGATCAAGTGTGTGTGAGTGCAGCCGAGACAACAAACATAAAAAGGGCAGGGATTTTCTCTCTTGTGCGGAGGCAGATGTTTGAGTCTGAGTGTTGGGTGGGGTGGGATAGCAGGTCAAATTAAATTAGTTTCCCATCAGTTGTGCTCTTGCTCTGGTTCAGCCCCCCAACCCCCCTGTCTCTGCACGGTATTTCTTCTTTCTCCTAATGGTGGCTCAGGACGGTTTTACTGCACCGCTCTGGGGAGACTACCGTGGCCAGATCCTCCAACACTTGGCTTCATGTGAATTCAATGTTTTATGGTTATGGATATTATATTTAAGTATAGAAACAGTCACACACAAAAAACTATTCCCGCAGCTCTATTCCCAGCCGTAATAATTACACCGGCCTGGAAGAGGTACGAGGGAAAAGTTATGTAACTAGGCTCACACTGATCCTCGGTGACAGATATGAATAACCTGTTGCTCTGACAGCTAACTCCAGCATTAAAACACTAATGCTACAGCTTTTTGTGCACTGAATTGACACTAAAGCTGAATAGTTCTTGCTAAAGCAAAAAAGCAAAAAATAAAAAATGTATAAT
>NW_013952607.1:339259-343880 GCF_001266775.1 Austrofundulus limnaeus
GTTTTTGTGCCACGGCAAAGGAGGTAAGCAATAAGAGTTTCACTTCTGAAAGTTCAGTGGATGTATATGTAGTATTTTTAACCTTTTTTCTCATAGCTGAGAAAATAAAAAGCAGAATTCTGACTTTAATCTTGAATTTTTGAGAACAAAAGTCAGAATTCTAAACATGATATTTTATTTATTACATTTTTTCCCTATGGTCCTCATTGTGTTTTGTAAGTCTATGAGTGCATTTTATTGTGAAATTGTGCCCAAGAGGAAGTAGTGTTTGGCTTGTCAGTGTGCATTGCCAATGCAATGCACACTATTGTGATTCGTTTCCCATCCAAGCCATCTCAACTTTGCCATGCTTCTCCTCCTGCATACTTTGTCCTAGAGCTGCCATTGTAATTTATATCTGCAAAGCTCCTGTGCCAAATGATGGCTATGCCTTTTGGTGCCTGTAAAACTTATAGTTTATGCAATATTAATGTTTAATGAATTATAATGGCAGTCAATGGAGCTTTGTATTGGTCCAATACTGCCCCATGCTGTACTCAACTTGGTACTGCATCATAGTTTAATATTTCAACTCAGTAGTTCAGTGTTTACAATACTAATATGATTGTATTTTGATGTTTTACTATAATATTGTCTTAATACTGCTCTATTATTGTAATATTATGCAGTTCAGTGTCAATAATTGTATTGTCAATGTGGCCTCTTTCTGCACACATACAAACCAACCCCTGCCACCACCTTCTGCCACAACTCCATTGGTCTAATGGTCTATGTCATGGATTTTCATGTGGGAGATCAGGGTTTAAAACCTGGCTAATGCAACTTTATGAAAAAATCTCTTAAAACTTCATATTGTCACACAATTACCTTAATTCTAAACATCTGCTGATGTGACAGGCACAAGCTGGTATAGAAAACACATTTGAACTTGGTCAAAGTTCATTCTGCAAGTCCAATGCTGCAGGCAAAGCTATGCTGCAATGACATGCTACGTGGCAATGCACACTTGTTTTTACATCGTAAAAACCCATGTCTATAAAAAATCAGAAAAAGTAACCGTGCGGGAATGTGCACATTTATGTTTTAAACTGCACAATTATCAGAAAAAGCCTTCCTTATATGTAACTGTAATGCTAGAGCAAAACTTCATTTCCTGTTGTTGTCCCTACTTGTTGAGTCAAAGTCCAAGAAAGTGCAAACTGCATGCCAAAGAATTTCATACTCTATATGGATTTAAATGAAAAAATACAATACCAAAGTGAAAAGAACTAACATTAAATTGTTTGGGGAGAAAATTACTCATTTTAATAAAGAATAAATAAGCCTATTTTACACTATTTTTTTTACTTCTGCCCTCAGCCTGAATGTGTAACACAGAAAAACGGGCAAAAAAGTAAACAGTATTTGATCTAGGTCTACAACTAATGTATCAGTTTAAGTATTCATAAGATCCACTCAGTAATCAACTTTCTTCTGTTATGAATTGAAATAAATTTAAAATGATCATCCACAAATACAAATGCTATTTTTTTGAGTATTTTAATATGTGTTCTGAAAAGAACTTTTTGAACAGAATTCAACAAGACAGCAAATGTATTGGATTAGTTTTACCATTTACGCTCTCTTGTCAGGAATAGACATGTCTGATTAGGGCTGTGCAATACGGCTAAATAACGTATCACAATATAAGTGTTTAAAGCTTAGTTTAAAACAAAGGCAAGGAGAAAAACACCTGTGCTTTTATTTTATTTTTAACTAAACTTTGAACTTTAATCTAAACTGAGGTAACATAGGCATGCACAGTAGGTCTGCACATGGATCCTGGAGGAGGGCTGACCAAAGAAAGACCACCCACTTTATTTGCATAATGAGGCAGAAATGCACAAGGTAAAGTAAATACAGGAGACAGAGAAATGTAAAAGCAACATATGGAAATAAAAAAAATGTGGGAAAAATATGAAAAATTACTAAATATAATCATTTAAGAAACACAAATGCATGCACAAGTAAAAGTAAAAACAAAATATACAAAAATTTGTAAAACAGTAAAATGTATATCATGTGCTAAAATATATAATTTATTGCAACTAAGCTGGAAAAATAAATATGTAGGTAAATTAAATTATAAAACACGAGATAATTTTTTTTTAATTTAATTGGTGCATTTTAAGTGTATTTCTTCATTTATTAGTTTCTGCTTTTATTTTTAATTATGTCAGTTTCAGTCCTCCATACAATCATGCTCCTCCCTCACTGCTTTTAAGCAGGAAGACGTATACAGATGTGTGTTTTTGCTTGAAAAAGGTATGTTAATTTGGTAAATTAGACGAGTATTTGTTTAGCCAAGAATTTATGGGAGCTTTTTAAAGTAAATACTTGTAACTTTGAAAAGTTAGTTTGTGCACAAACGACTACGTTTAAAAGTGAAAGTAATTTGGCTGGGCGAGACAAACAGGAAAGAGATAAGAAGAAAAAAAACTGGAGTTAACAACAAAATGGCTGCAAACATCCCACAGGCTGAAGAAGACTGCACCTGCCCAGTTTGCTGTGATTTATTCACTGATCCTGTTGTGTTGCTGTGCGGTCACAGCTTCTGTAAGAACTGCCTTCAGGAATGGTGGAGACAGAGCAGGCTGAGGACGTGCCCAGTCTGTAAAGAAACATTTGCAATGCCTCAGCCACCTCGAAACATAGCCCTGAACAACCTGTCTGAGTCTCTGAGACAGGCGAGGACAGCCACAGGGCGACCCGTGCAGCTCTGCCCTCTGCACAGCGAGGAACTCAAACTTTTCTGTGAGGATGACAAACAGCCCGTCTGTTTGGTTTGCCGGGATGCGAAAACACACAAGAAACACAACTGTGTTCCCATAAATGAAGCAGCAGAGGAGTACAGAGTGAGTCACAGTGAGATGAAGCTTTAAAGTGTTGTGATGCCGAAGATTCACTTTACATTTTTATCTTTAGGCTCAACTTCAGATCAACCTGCTAAACCTGAAACGTCTACGGGGATCGTATGAAATGGTTAAACAGAACTGTGATAAAATGGCTGCTCACATCCAGGTAAGTCACATGAGTCATGGAGATAGGAAAAAAAAACAGATGCTCACTATTAGATTTTTTTTTTAAATTATTCCTCAGCTTCAGGCTCAGCAGACTGAGAAGAAGATCAGAGCTGAATTTCAAAAGTTTTACAAGTTCCTGCGTGAAGACGAGGCTGGAAGGATCGATGCATGTCGCAAAGAAGCAAAAGACAAGAGCGAAGCGATGAGCTTGACCACTTTAAACCTGGCTGCAGAGATTTCTGAACTCACACAGAAAATCCAAAAAACAGAAGAGGAGATGAGAACAGGAGACCTGTCATTCATCCTGGTAATCTCTAAAGTTTCTTTAAAAAATAATAATCAGTTTTAAACAAAAACAAATGCATTTTTTAATATGTTTTTTTTTTTTTTTTTCCATCTGACAGAATTTAAAAACAACTATGAAGCGGTAAGTTTCCTGGACTCTCCATACCTTTCAGTTCAATTTAGTTAGAGCCAATTCACAACAAAAGTCATCTCAGGGCAAAACATTCACATGCATTATAAAAAGCCACTTAATAAAGTTATTTGTCTGACTTAACAAACAACACAATTTCAGTTGCAAACCTTCATCCTGAGCAACACATTGGCAATAGTGGAAAGGAAACACTCCCTTTTAACAGGAAGAAAATGTTTGTCCACCAGCAGTCTAAGCCTATGACTAATAGGGGTGTAAGAAAATATCGATACACTAAAATATCGCGATATTTCATTTCCCGATACTGTATCGATATTCTAAAGCCCTGTATCGATTTTGTTATTAAGGTTTAAAATGTTAACTTTCCTGCCAGCCGTTCATTTTTATGTTGTAGTTCAGCCTCTGACCACTAGTTGGCAGCAGTGAGCCAGCCATTTGGCTCCTCTACCTTGTGAGTGCCAGAGAGTACGAGAGCATTAGCATTGTGAGTAAACATTAGCTTCATGCTCCGAAAGCTGAATCTGAGCGGAAAAGGCCGACACCCTCTGCCTTCTAAGCTCAGGTAAGGTTACAAATGGTTACTTATTTGTCAGAATGTCTGTATTTTACGCCTAATTAAGTGTTTTGTGCGCTCTTTTTTTCCAACTGTAGTCAACTTTCACGTTACGCATATAGCGCATGCGTCTATCACCTCGAGTGAGCTCGGCACTCCCCCCGTGACATAAAACTGTCTGTTGCTCTCAATATCCGGCTGATCGCATCAAAGTCCATATACTTAATCCTGCTGTGTTCGCTTCAAAAACGGTTTAACTCTTTTAGCTTCTCAATTTCTTAACTGGTTTTCTTCAGGACCTGCCCTGCTGTTAACTGGTTTTCTTCAGGACCTGCCCTGCTGTTCGACCCACAGTTCTACAAATCAGGTTCTGGATGCAGGTCAGCTGATCCCAGAAACTCTGTGTGCAGCAGCTTCATATCATCTGTTTACTGAACTTTATGACAACATATAGGCTATTGTTAAGTGTTGGGTGACATATTGTAAATTAATATTAAAAACTAAAAGCTGCAAAAAATATATTTTCAAACTATTTATTGGAAAATTTAGTCTAATAATTGAAAACATGGA
>NW_013952607.1:344716-348493 GCF_001266775.1 Austrofundulus limnaeus
CTCCTAAATCACTCGTACGCACAATTTAAGAACAAATCTGTGCGTACGAACGGTTCTTGCATGAGCCCCAATGAATTTTGGTTTTTCGTTTGTTTTTTTTTTTGTTTTTGTTTTTTTCCCAATAAGAGGTTTTTATTCAATAGAATTTTTGGACCAAAAATATCGCAATTTATCGCCTTGTTTACAGTATCGAAATATATCGGGATATATCGTATCGTGACCCCTCTGTCATATGTATCGTATCGCCAAATTCTTGCCAATACACAGCCCTAATGAGTAAGGGATAACAGAAAATCTAAGCCAGACTATGTAAAATTTACCTTTTTAGGCCTTCAATGCATTTTAAGTTGAAGTTAGTCTTTCTGTCTCTGTCTCCCATATTTCAAAAATAAAATCCACACGTGTGCATGCATATGCTGCATGCTGTGATCTGCTTCCCAAACACAATTATACATTTTACCATGTATAAATATACCCTACCAGGATTTCAGCAAAATGTAGTCTGAATTTGGTCAGTTATTTAGAAAATACCTATGTTGTGCTCGTTCCTTCTTCTGTTGGTGCGTTGTGATCTTTGTTGATTGACTCCGCACTTTCTCCGCTGTCCGAATGTAACATTGGCCAATCGCAGTGCGGATGTGGTGTAGATGCTCTCTGTGATTATAATGGGTGCAGAGTGGATGAGGCGTTTTGGGGGTCAGCCTCACGTAGAGACACTGGAAGTTCTCTTCCACAAGAGAAGAGCCTGAAACTAAAAGCTCTGCCTCCCATTCTACTTTTAGAAACATAGGAACCACAAGTAAATCCGTAGCCTGAAAGTGAAGTGCTCTGTTGGGAAAATATGGAACAATAAAATATTTAATGTAAGATGGAGCTTGGTTATACAAGTAGATGAAAGTGGTCCTGGTATCATTTTTAATGTAAAGGGGGAATTAAATATCCTGGTCAAAATAAGATTAATCTTTTGGCTTTCACGCTCTATAAAAATTACTATAATTCTACCTAAACAAAATCCCAGAAAGTAAATGAGAATTTTTTTTTAAATACTTTAGATCAGTGGTTCCCAAAGTTGGGGTCGGGACCCAAAATGGGGTCCTGAAAAGATTTTCTAAATTAATTACATTTTTGCCTTGGTTGCCTAAAATGTATACATGTAGAATAATAAATATTGTTACTATGCCCATGTTTAGTTGACCTGATACAAATGTTTATCATCCAAAAATAGTTGGGGGCACAGGTCTCTGCTACTGTTATTTTGTGGGTCAAAAGCTGGAAAGTTTGGGAACCACTGCACTTCAGAAATCAATTTAAAGGGTAATAAAATAATTGGTGATGTAATATTTTCCCAATAATTATTACAAAAACACAAAATAAGTATAAATAAGTATTTATATTTGTGTAGCCTTTGTTTTTAGGGTTATTAACAAAGTTTGTGTACTCAGACCAGTAATATTTTGGGGTCACAAGTTTTTGCCGTGGATATTTTGTGGGTCAGAGGATAGAACGTTTGGGAACCACTGCTTTAGATAATGTAGCTTTAACACGGATTAAAACTGATCACTTGTATTGTAGTCCGACATACCCTGTAGTTCTTTTGTTTCCCCAAAATTCAGGTTTTTGAATTTAGTTTAAAAAAAAAACTTTTTGCCACCTTCTCTCTGCTCAGATCTCTGTGCAAGCTGCCAGAGCCAAAAAGTCCAACAGGGGCTTTGATGGATGAGGCCAAACACATCGGGAACATGCAGTTCTCAGTCCTAAAGAAGATGTCAGATATCATACAATACAGTAAGCAATCAGTGTTTCTGTTTACTACATACTGTTGACGGTTTCTCTTTTAGAATGTGCAAGTAAATTCTGAATTTTACAGTAATTCAAAAAAAAAAAAACCCAGTGTGTTTTATAAATACTGTCATTTTTCTCTCTCTCCATAGCTCCTGTCATTTTAGATCCAAATGTTGGCAGCAGGGAAACAGTTGTATCCGAAAACTTAACAAGTGCAGCAAACAGTGACAAGGCACTACCATTTCCAGACAACCCTGAACGGCTAGGAGCTTCAGAGATTCTTGGATATAAAGGCTTTAATTCTGGTAAACATAGCTGGGATGTAGAGGTGGGTGGGTACTGGGCAGTGGGCGTGGCTGCTAAGACTGACAACAAAGTTTATAGAAGGATCTGGGCCATCTACATGTGTGTTTGCACCGATATCCTCCGTGAACTTACCCCAGAAGATTATGTCAAAGAAGTAGCACAAGATTCATTTCCTCAAAAGGTCAGAGTGCAGATCGATTACGACCAAGGAGTCCTGTCATTTTTAGACCTTGTTCGAAACAAGTCCGTTCATACAATCAAACACACTTTCACAGAAACGGTCTTTCCCTACTTTAATGGAAACGCCAAACTTGTCCCTGCTAAAGTGTCAGTCAGCGTAAAGCAACCTAAAACCTCTTAGACTGCTTTATTGGATTGTTTGAAACAACATTAGTTTGGATGTTAGAGGTTTGTCTAAACCTTTTAAATTCAGCAAGTTTACACTCCTTTCTGATAAAGTATCGCATCATTATACACTTTTGCATCAAGTATGTATTTAAACTTTGACTAGGACTGCTTTGTGAAGTATGAAAAATAGAAAACAGTCCATGAGCAGCAGGAAACTTTAATAAGTCTTCAAATTTGGGCTGTTTTTTAATGAGTTTAATGTTTTACAAACATTCATTATTTTAATTTAGATGGTAGAGTTTTTTTTTACAGTTACTTACATGGAAAATAACACATTTTAAGATGATATTAAAGGATTTCATGACATTTCAATGATACCTTTTATATTATTAGGGTGTCTGTACGATAAATTTGATCGTAAAGATGTTAAAGGTAAGATCAATAAATAAATCTTGTGAAGTATTTTGGTCTTTGTTTCATAATAAAATCGTTTGACCTTGAGAAATGTTAGTTTTAGAAATTTAATTCAGGTTTTGCACAATATTTTTCCAACATCGTGAGACGTTACAAAATCCAGTAGCTCTCAGAGTAAGTGGAGATTGCTCTCAGTTACTAACACGCCAAATTTTAGCTCAATTCATGCAAAATTGACAGAATTATAGCCTTTTTTTGCAGCTGTGGTGATTATCTTGAATTAGAAGTCCAATATTAACGATGCACGTCCAATTTTGACTTCTTAAAAGTTTCACATGTATCTCTTTAGCTCATGGGATGTTTTGCTGACAGACAGATAAAAAAAAGAGAAATGAGCGATGTTTCAATCTGGGAGAAAAACATCTAATGTATTTATTTTTAGTCAATTTTGGGAATCGAAAAGGAATCTCAGCCATCACACCCATGCTGATTCTCACGTGTAACATGTCTGCCATGTTATTTTAAACGCATAAAAACAGAAGTTACAAAAAAAATTATTGAAGGAAGAAAGCTCTGATGGGGAGAAAATGTACAGTTTTTATTTGTATTATTTTGAATGCTTTATAAAAAAAAATGTGTGTAATAAATGCATGTTTTTCAGAGCCAGTGAAGGTCTAATCATGTGATCTTTAGAGAATTTTTGTTATGTTCAAGTTGTATAAATTGTCACAAAGTGTACCTTTTTTGTATAAAAAACTGCCCAAGTATGCACTCAATGGGCCTCATGCAAGAACCGTTCGTACGCACAGGTTTGTTCTTAAATTGTGCGTACGAGTGATTTAGGAGAAATTGTGGCATTCACCAATGTTTTCGTATTCTAAGATTTTTTTCAGATACGAACAAAATTTACAAGTGGTCCAGACCTGT
>NW_013952607.1:356753-357779 GCF_001266775.1 Austrofundulus limnaeus
CACTTCAACTCGCTTAGGGCACCAAAATGGCTAGAGCCACCCCTGTATACTGGGGTGGAAGGATTCTTCATAAAATGAAGATCATTACCCTGAGCACTCACTTCGTTAGTCGTCATACAACAACAGAGTGTCCTCAGTCAGTAGAGAAATAGAGTTTAATTCTCACTGGATGGACGAGGCCTAAAATAGTGGATGCTGCCTTCATGAAACAAACAAAAAATTTTTTAAAAAATCATAGCGGTTCAGGCGAACCCTGTTTTACAAACCTGTATACATGTCCATCACCATCAATCAAGACATCCTCAGAGGTCCAGCACAGGTTGAATGACTGGAAATAAAATTAGAGACCAGATTGAGATGGTTGGACATGTCCAGAGGAGGGACGGTGTGTGTATCGATAGCAGGATGTTAGAAATAGGGGAAAAAGACAAAGAGAAGATTTATGGATGTAGCCAAAAAAGACATAGAGGTAGTTGGAGTAAGGACAGAGCACTGAGGGAGATGGAGGAGAATGACTCGCTGTGGAGACCCCTGAGGAGTGAACAGCTGAAAGAAGATGAAGAAGCCATCAATTGTTCAATAAAACCCTGCTTTCAATGATTTGAATTATCCCTTTATGTGACAGCTTTTAACAGAATGAATCATGTCCTAAAATACTAGGAGTCCTTTAAAACTGCACTTACTTTGCTACAGAAAACATATAACAGGATTTGAATAAGTTTGTTGTTGTAGATTAACTGTGTTTCTCTCTCTCTCTCTTTAAAGTTTGTTTAAATGAAACTCATCTTGTCACTTCACAGAGTGCAAATGTGTTTAATCAGATCTGTGTTTGTGCGCATGCCTGAGTGAAAAGCTGTTGTTATTGGCCCGCAGGATTGAAATTCAGCTTCAGCTTGGTTTCAGACTGCAAACCTCAGATTTATACACACACACACATGCACACACAAACACACACACAAAGTGGTCTGTTAAAGTGTATGGAGGGAATGCTGTGGTCACACCTGGGAATGCTCTTTTAGCTAAACC
>NW_013952607.1:358362-364010 GCF_001266775.1 Austrofundulus limnaeus
CGAGCAGCTGGATAGCACAGGTGTAAATTACGCAGCTCATTTACGCACTTTTCCTGAAGACAGAAGCGTTTTTTGAATCTGACGTGATATGTTCGTACGAACCCTTTGTACGAACAAAAGTAAGAGAAATTTAGGATAAGAATACGAACATGTTCTTGCATGAGGCCCAATCAATCTTACTGAAGTGAGATACAGATTTGTAGTTAATGTCATGTTTAGTTTCATAGTAAAAACAAATGCTATCTGTGATGTATGGTTTCATTTCTCCAACAGTTTTATGTAACCTTTTTTGACTTGATCGCTCAAGTCAGTTTTTTTTATTTTGATTAAAAAGCTCCAATCAACTGTTGAGTGTCAGATGTTTTACAGATTATACCAGTTTTCTGTTGAGCACAGTAAAATAAACTCAGTAGTTGGAGCTTTAAAGATATTGCTTTGTATAATCGTTTGCTAAGTTTTGCTAGTGTTGCGCTTATCAAGCAGATTTAAACGAGCTAAACCAGTAATCTAATAGAAAGTTATAAAGAGGAAAGAAATGAATCAACAAATCTAGCAAATATAAAATGTGGAAAACAAATATAAATGCATTTTAAATACAGTATATGTAAACATGACATCTGAGACATACGCTCAAGCAACAGATTGTTGGGTTTACTTAACCAAGCTATGTCAACAGTTTCCATTTAACTGAGTTGGGTAAAGGTAAAGCAACTTTTACATTTACTTTAAAAGAAAATGTGAAAGTAAAATCTTTGACATAACTTGGCTAGGTAAACCCAACAATCTGCTTTTTGAGTGTAAACTCAATCAGAGTTCATTTCAAAACTATACTGATCAAGAGGGAGAAGTATCAGAATATCAAAAAGAAAAAATAAGTAGGTCCTCTGGATGGGTTCTTCAGTGAAAAGTTTCATCTCTTGTCCAAGAGACTTCTTCAGACTGATGAGTTTCAGGTGAACTCAGCCTTATAAGCACTGCCTCCACATGGACAGACAGGTTAGTCACATGCAAAAGAGGGCCATCGCTTAACAATAGGCTTGCATGTGACTAAATAGAGCTAATCAAGCCTATTGTTAGGCGATGGCCCTCTTTTGCATNCACACACACACACACACACACACACACACACACACACACACACACACACACACACACACACACACACACACACACACAGGGTTGAGCACAGTAAGCTGGTGTCATAATGCACATAGTCCCACTGTGTGAATTTTAATTCTGATTTGATTGGAACCGAAGTGGTTTTAAGCCAGAGTTAATGGCTTTACACTGACTCTAATCCTGGTTTAATGAAGGCCAGTTTAAAGGCCGCTTTGCCTCCTTTCATCATCCCGGACTTCAGTCCGTCACAATCCAAGAGGTAAATTCATTAACTGCTTCATCCTCAGGTTGAACTCTGCGCGCGCTAAGTTTAGAGAAGAAATGCCTTCTCTTTTTGTTTTTAATGTACTGAATACATCGCTGAATCATCCTTAACTTTCTTTTTCGATTGTGTTGACAGTGTGAGTATGTGTGAGTGTGTGTGTGTGTGAGTGTGTGTGTGTGTTTGTGTGTTGCTCGGGGGTTTAGTCGCTCCCTGACTCCACGTCCCTATGTAACTAGAGCCCACCCTCCCCTGTCAAAAATAAAAATCATTTGTCCATTGCACGAGTGTGTGCATTAAAAATGCATGGTGGAAGTAGCTGGGGGCCCGCTGGGGAAGAAAACTGATACCCGGCTCTCTCCGGAAGGGCATCAGAGTACCGCGATGGACAAATGGCATCGAGAGAGAAAGAACAGGGTGGAGAAGCAGAGCGAGGGTGAAGTGAAAGAGTGAGTAGTTGGGTGTTGTGTTATTCCTCTTGGCGCTTGTAACACGCAACTTTTTAAGGTTTTATAAAAGTGCGTTTGTCTCTTCATCCCCGGCAAATGCAAAAAAAATAAAAAAAAGTTTACGTTTAGTGATTGAAATTTTGTTATAATGTGTCCTGAGACAAGAAAGCACCAAAGTGCTTCTTAAATTCATACGTTAAACAGATTTTGATTGTTAGGGATCTCTAATGCTCAAGCTAGGTGGGCCGCTAACGATATTTAAAGTTAGTGAATAAAACTAATCTGCTAAATGAAAAAGTAGTTCCTTTATTAGCTGTTAGCTGATTAGCAGAACTATGTCCGCCACTGCTGATTTATAATTTTCTTTATTTACCTATAGACAGTGTTGTATAAAATACCTCAAAGTGATACTTGAGTAAAAGTACAAGTATCTTATCATAAAAATACTTTGGTAAATGTTAAAGTCCTCTCTAAAAGTATTACTTGAGTAAAAGTCTTAAAGTATTTTTGTACTCAAGTATCAATAGTAAATTTCTGACACAAATCTACTTAAGTATTAAAAGTAAAAGTACTGAGTAAACATGAGCAGTTATATTTTCCAAAATGACATTTATTGGGAGGTGACTTCTTAAAGAAATATTTTTTCTAACGCTGTGCAGCTGTGATGGGTTGTGTACAAGCTAGGGTGTCAGAATGGTATATATTTATACTTCATCCAACCACAATTAAATTCACTCTATCCAGGAGACAGTTTATCAGGATAGTATTTTTTTAAGTAATAACAACTCTGAATAAAATAGGAGTAACGACTTTCTACTTCTTAATAAAAAATATATATAGTGAGTAGAGAGTACAGATAACTGTGTAAAAATGTAATGAGTAAAAGTTAAAAGTACGCTGGAAAATAATTACTCAAGTAAAGTACAGATAACCAAAATTTCAACTTAAGTTCAGTAACGAAGTATTTGTACTTAGTTACTTTACAACTCTGCCTATAGACGTAATAAAAATGTGGATTTTTTTTGATAGATGCTAAATATCTACAAACAGAAAAAGGACTAAAACAAAAGGATATTTTTGAAACAATATTGATGCTTTTGAGTCTAGAACTGACATGTCACAGTTTTAATATATTACTGTTATTTTGTAAAAACTGTATACGTCAGGAGAGTGCAAGTTGTGTTCTTTGTTAACCTGTTTTCAAAAGTTTCGGCTCAACTGGTTTGACTCCTTTTATTTTTATAAAAATATATAACTATTTTTTAATTAAAAAGGAGTGTACTCCTCGAAAAGTTATAATTAGATGTCTAAATGTTGCCCATTGAATGATGTAACTATAAATCGAACAATAATTTTAAAAGTTCATGTTTTGTTGTTTTTTTGTGTTTTGTTTTGTCATCTTCATGGTATAATGGGTTAACTTAGCACAAGTCGACACCATAATTTTGCACATAAACATGATATTTAGTTGTGTTACGTGATTTGTTCGCTTGTTGGACTGTTTTAGATACATATCCCATTGCTTTAAGTTAGTTCTCATACCTTTTTTTCAGTTTTGTACAAAGTACCTCAAAGTAAAGTAAATTACTTCGGTACTTGAATAAAAGTCTTATCTGATATTTACTGGACTTAAGTAGAATTTGTAAATTCCTGACATAAAATAAACTTAGACATTAAAAGTAAAAGCAAAGTAAAAGAGTAAACATTTGCAGTTTTAAGTAAAAAGTTGCCCAAAAAAGTATTTACTTAAAGTGTAGGTAACCAAAATTTCTAAAATAAGGAAGTGTTTGTCCTTTGTTACATTGCACCTCTGTTTTTTCTATTTAAACCTACATTTTCTCTTAATCAGCAGTTTAAGTTTTCTGCTCACATCTTTCAGTCAGCAGTGCTTTCTATGAAATATGCAACAGTTTCCCCAACTTTTCTGGCCTCAGTAGCTTGTCTGAGCTGTCAGCGTTTGGTCACTCTACTCACTAGATAAATCTGTCAAAATGCAGTGTGTGTGTGATCATGTGTGTTCTTGTGTACAAGAGGCTGAGTGTGTGACGATTAATGTTTTTTTTTTTCATGTGTCAAGCCGGTGCAGAGGTTGTGCTAAACGCTTTCAAATGTCGTAGCTTTATTCCTACGTTCAAAACGTTCAAGTATGTTTTTCTTTTTCTTCACATACAATCTGTTGGTCATTTTCATATTTACCTCCGACACTCCTCCGTCTCTCCTCTGAGACTCACGGTTTTCTTCCTTTTGATTCGTTCATCTGCTTCCAGAAAAACCGGTGCGGTCCGGTTCGGTTTCACTGAAACACCTTCTGAAAAACATCAGTCATTCATTCACGTACAACTAAAATAATCATCCTTTTCAACAAAACAACCCGCCCTCCCTGTCTTGGTTATGCTTCAATAAGGTGGTCAAATCTGGACCTAATTAAAGAGGGGACCCTGGAAATTTCCTTCACACCCAGCTTGAGGAAGACCTCAGATTAGAGGAATATTTTCCTTATTGCCGACTTTATTTTTCGCAGAATTCCACAGGAATAATAATGAACTCCATGTGTGCTGAGGATTGCGAGGCGTTCCCGTTTTTTTGATAAATATATATATATTTTCCTATTTTTCTTTTATTGGATTTACATCACAATCCTTGGATTTTTTGGGGGGATATAGTGAGTAACTTTTTTCTGTTCTTTTAACAGCTAAGACTTCATTGTGTGAAGAAACGTTAGCTCAAAACAACTAAACGAGTTACCTGTTAGTGATTTCTGTTTTAATGTTTGACTCCAAAGAATGCTCTGATTTAAGCTCTAAAACGGGTGTTTGCAGCAATAAGCTGGTTTATTGGTGTAATCTACTCCAAATACACACTGGAGCATTAAAGATTAACTTCATCTTCTTATTAACTTCATGACAGTGAAATTTTATGCTCTGCTCACAATGACCCATCATCCTGCTCCCTCTGGCCTTGCTTCAGCAGGGAATGAATAGCTACTTGTTGAGTAAACCCAGAGTAGCAACTGCATATCAGAGGTGAATACTTTGTATTATTTTGAGTAATAAGAAGACGATCGGAGCTGTTTTCCTCTGCAGCTGGCAGATTTCAGCCCGTGAAGTGGGCTTTTGGAGAGAGCGGCAGGCTTTGATTCATGTCTTCCTGATAGCGATGGACCTGAATCCTCTAAAACTAACGCGTGTGTAATCACACACTCGTGGCACACACAGGTAATTGTGCCCACCTGGAAAAACATCATTTAGTCAGGGGCGCCCCTTCCTTCTACTAACACTGCTCTAAAACCACGGTGGGAAGTGTGTGTGCACATGTGTCTGCTTGACCTCCTTTACCCTTTCTCTTGCTCTTTGATCCCGACATGTATTTGACTATCAAAACTCCCCGACAGTGGCGGAGCTAGCATTTTTCCGAGTAAGGGGCCACATTATTCATAGGGGGGCCAAGTCTTTGTTCAAGATCCTTTCATACAAATCCCCAGTTTTGGTAAGGTGTGTACATTTAACCAGTCATGTTCCAAATGTAATGTATTTTTTTAAAGGGTACCACTTTACAATAAGGCTCCCCTTATAGGTGGCTTTTAAAGAGTTTAAATATGTTATTAATTCATCTGTAAACACATTACAAATTATTAACAAGTGCTTATTAATTAAAGTAAAAAAGAGACTAAATTGTCTGGTTTCTTTCGAAATAATGAGCCAAATTTGTTTGTGTATTAAACATTTCAGACTCGTTTACTACCTTGTAAGCACAATGATGATTAGGAAACATATTTTAACATATAACATTGTACTGTATTACTGCATTGTATATATATA
>NW_013952607.1:364535-367141 GCF_001266775.1 Austrofundulus limnaeus
GTGTGTGTGTGTGTGTGTGTGTGTGTGTGTGTGTGTGTGTATGTTTTGCTTATGTTGGTGATTAATGTGTCCTTAAATATAGAGTGTGTTAGCAAAATTTGTAACTGGCTGCCAACTACTACATGTGTTTGTTTATAAACAGGTGACGGCCGTGGAAGAGATGTTTGAGACAGAGAATCAACAATTTTAATGCAATAAAATGTATTCATGCTCAAATGTGTTGAGGAAAGTATGCAGAAAAAAGTGTTTTCTTTACACTGAGTGCATACCCTCATTTCAGAATTGCATGTCAAAATATCTAAAAAAAAAACTGCAGGAGTGAACACTTTTAAACCTCACCATCTGATAGAGCAGAACGAATTTCTGCTTCTCTAAAGTGAGATCATTGTCTGCAACAGGTAAGATATTTACTGTTCATAACGTTTCCACAGGCCTCCCAGTTCAGAAGGTCTAAACAGCAAATTTAAAAAAATGCACCATCGAGCTTAATGAATTATTGAAGGGTCTTGTCTTTACACAAGCTGCTGATTTTTCAAACATTTCAAAAATAAAAAATATGCAGATCAAAAGACAGAAATAAACGTTTCATTTTATTTAAGTGACCTGAGTGTTTCCATCGTGCTCTAAAACAAACAAACAAAAAAACAGAGTGTTTCCTCAGAGAAGAACAATGTGAAGAACAGAAACAAAACACGTCGCTCAGATGACCACTGTTGACGTAAAGGCCGCAAGCCTGCCTACGGACACCTGCTGTGCTCCTTGTAATAATCCCAGTGTGATGTCAGCAATAACACTTTCACACACACACACACACACGCACAAATGTGAGCATGCCAGTAAACATAAGCTGGTGATCTGGGCAGGCCTCAGCTATCTTTGGCATCTCCTCGGCCCCCCGCTGGTTGCCAGTCTGCGTGGGCAGCGGTGCCATCTGATATGATCTGACGCCTCGAGCAGCTGTCATCCAGCTCCGGCCACATTCAGATATCTGGTAATTACATAAACGCTAAATCAGCAGCTTTGCTGAATTTACAGGACCACGTTCTTCAACTGAAAAGTTCTTTCACGCACATCCCCTCCCAGAAATTGAAAATTAAAGAATTGATCGTTGATCAATAATAGAATAAACTAATCTGAAACTAACAAAAAAAGTTGTTATAATGAAGTTGTCTCATTTTTTACATCATCTTTAAACCCTCGAATATGATTTTATTCAGATTCTTCTTCTTTCACCCAGTTTTTGCTTTGACCCTTCTCTATTTTGGGACCCAACTTTTTTTTAAAATTTCAGACAAGCTCCTCTGCTGCCATCTGCTGGTCAAACATGGTGCTGCTGTCAGGTAAACGAGAATTTTCATGTGAAAAACAGAATTATTACTGAGGTGAAAAAGCAGATGATAGAGGATTTAAAAAGTTTCCAGCAGCCTGATTAGGATTCTTTAAATCAGAGTGGCAGAAATGACTGATGTGTCAGATGTGCAATCTTTTATGTGACAATGAGCGGGAGGGAGCAGGGACAGGGAACAGCAACTTCATCAAGTTACCACAGGACAGTAATTTATCATCATTTTATTTTTACCCAGATGGAACATATTAGAATATTTTATTTGTATTAAATTGTTTGTATGTTTAAAATAAAATTAGCACATTGTTAAAAACTGTTAAAGTCATTCTTCTGTACTTTACACAAGTGAAAAACATAAAACAAATTAAATGAATATTTGCATTCATTTTTCTCTCTATCCACAACTTTTTTGTTTTTTATTTCTTATACATACAATCCAAATCAGGTTAACAAAGAAAAAAAAAGAAAAGCCTCACAAGAAGTCGAGATATTTGACTTTAAAAGAAGAACACTGATATTTAAACTTAGTTTATTTGATTGGAAAGTTGGCCAGCTGCCACGAGAAGAATGCACTAAACACAGCAACTAAAAAAAGAAATCATGAACTATTTAAAAGTATCACTTTTGGGGTTGAATAAAATGCTAACAAGGCTTTGGGTTTGAAACTTGAGTTCATCATGTAAATGATGGAAAACAAATGTACTTTACTGTACTTTAAAAAATAACTATATAAAAAAGTAAAAATAACTTGACAGAAAATGATTTCTGTAAAAACTAATACAGCAGGTAAAATAAGTATTGAACACGTCACCATTTTTCTCAGTAAATATATTACTAGAGGTGCTAATGACATGAAATTTTCACCAGATGTTGGTAACAACCCAAGTGATCCATACATACAAAGAAATCAAACCATAAATGTCCAGAAATGAAGTTATTTGTAATAATGTGGAATGGCACAGGGGAAAAAAAGTATGTGTTCAATGCAATGCATGCCACTAGTTTCTCCATGCATCTTGAAGCTGTCATTGACAACAAAGGCTTTTGTACAAAGTATTAGATAAATTTCAGTAAGTGTGTTCAACACTTTTCCCCTGTGCCATTCCACATTATTACAAATCACTTCATTTCTAGACATTTATGATTTGATTTATTTGTATGTATGGATTACTTGGGTTGTTACCAACATCTGGTGAAAATTTCATGTCATTAGCACCTCTAGTAATATATTTACTGAGAAAAATGGTGACGTGTTCAATAC
>NW_013952607.1:367693-378116 GCF_001266775.1 Austrofundulus limnaeus
GTATTGAACACGTCACCATTTTTCTCAGTAAATATATTACTAGAGGTGCTAATGACATGAAATTTTCACCAGATGTTGGTAACAACCCAAGTAATCCATACATACAAATAAATCAAATCATAAATGTCTAGAAATGAAGTGATTTGTAATAATGTGGAATGGCACAGGGGAAAAGTGTTGAACACACTTACTGAAATTTATCTAATACTTTGTACAAAAGCCTTTGTTGTCAATGACAGCTTCAAGATGCATGGAGAAACTAGTGGCATGCATTGCATTGAACACATACTTTTTTTCCCCTGTGCCATTCCACATTATTACAAATAACTTCATTTCTGGACATTTATGGTTTGATTTCTTTGTATGTATGGATCACTTGGGTTGTTACCAACATCTGGTGAAAATTTCATGTCATTAACACCTCTAGTAACATATTTACTGAGAAAAATGGTGACGTGTTCAATACTTATTTTACCCGCTGTATCACCAAAAAAAGGTTCTTAAGTAAAAATCATAAAACTGCTCACATTAATCTGTGAAGTAAAAGTATTTTTACACACACTCTAAGAAATGAAGTGTTGAATTTACTTCACCAAACTGGTTCCACTCTGAGTTGAGTAAATTACTTTATATTTACTCAATTCAGTTTAGTGGAACCAGCTGACATAACTTGGTTAAACTCAACACTTCAATTTTTAGAGTGCGCGTAAGTTTATAAATTAGGTGTTGAGTTTTTAAGAAGTAAAAATATCAGTTTTAGGTTTTGAATGTAGCAAAATAAAAGTGAAAGTAAAAAAATATAGTAAAATTACCAATTCGTTGTAACTATATCAGCCGAGGGCTCCTCTCCGTGCTGATCAGAGGATGTCAGCTAAAACATGGTTGATGTATTTTTCGGTCCGTATAAAAAGCAAGAATGGTTCATGCAAACAATTAATGTGCAACACTATTATTGTGGAGTTTTTAGACCCTCAGCAGTTTAGATTTCATCCAGAAGATGGCGGTCTGAGTTTGATGTGAGCTAAAGACTAACAAATGTGTTCTGATCATGGGTTCAGATTGCAGTGCTCATTCTTCTTTTATTTGAAAAAAAAAAAAGTGCAGAAGACCATTTTTGTTGGCCAACCCGTGGCACAGCAGATGTGATGCTCAGGTTAAATAAGGGTCCATTTTAGGCTGATACATGTAAAGTTTTAAAAGGACAACAAGGTTCATCCAGATGTGAACCATGATGGGATCAGCTGGAAGAAAATGCCCCCCCTTTGTTCACATCACAGCTCGGGCAGCCGTCCAACTAAACAATTAGCCTGTATGGGAATCCCAGTCCCCCTTCCCTCCTCTATCCCCCCCTCTCTCTGCAGCTGGCCTCAGGAGAGAGGCAGCCCAGTTTATTTCCTCCACGGTGGTCCCTTTAGGGGTGGAGGCGAGGCCCCTGATGCTGCCACTGATCTATTAGGTGAGGGTCCCCAAAAGAGACGTGAGAGGGACCCTTTTTTTAATTACTGAAGCACTCCATCTTACCGTCAGAGGGCCCTCTGTGCTAGAACCAGAGAGGACTGAAGATAATTACCCCATCATTGCAGAATAGAAGAAATGCAACCTATAATACAGGTGAAAAACTGAATATGTTGATTTTAATTGAAATATAAATAAATGTTGAGATTAAAAGCTCTATTTTGCATTTTATTTCTTCAATTGGAAATAATCTATAATTTTATTTACTTTAAACATGTTATCAATTAAACATAACATTAAAACAAATTAAGTAATTATTGCATTTTAAGTGGTTTATGTTAATATATGTTTGTGACCATTATAAAAAATACATTTTCAAAAGTTAGAGCTGTGCGAGTCAATGCTATTTTGCACACATTCATGCATTTAAATTTATATTGTTCAGTTATTCGTTTAGGTTGATTTGGTTAAAGCAGTTTTTACAAAAATTACAAAATAAAAAAAAATGGTTTTGTGCAAAAATTAAGCAATAAACACTGATTGACAGCTAAACATGCCAAACTGAAACATCCCAATAAGGACAGGGTTTCACGATGGTTCCAAATCCATCAACTGACTTCGCTGCTTTTAGGGAACTCGGAGGGAACGAGCGCGCGCGCGCGACACGAAGTGAAGGGATTAGGTTTTGTTTTGTAAAGTGGGCCCTCTCAGACACTTCTCCTGCCGTGCTGCTCCTTTGAGGAGCGGCCAGAGCGAGGGCCTCGTGTCAGACTGCATAAATAACTGTCGGCACAAAGTAAACACAGCGGTCACAACCCGGGCAAATTAAAACAACTGGCCCGGGGGCCGACTTCAGCCCACTTTAAGAGCTCTAAAACATCCTCTGACGTCACATCAGGCTGCTGACCCTCATCTTATTGGCTGGAACCAGTCTGACCAATCAGCACCCAGCTTTCAACCTTAAAATTTTAATCATAAAAGCAGTAAAGGCCTGCAAACGTTTTTGTTGTTGTTCTGACAGTAAATTTGCAGTTTTTGCATGAATATTACTGGATTATTTTATTTACACTCAAAAAAACAGACATGGTGGATTTACTTAAATAAATATGCCAATTTATTCCACTCATCTTTACATTTTCCTCACATTTACTGTACCTTTATTTTTTAGTGTTTAATTGAGTGGAACCGGTTGACATTTTTAAAGTAAATTCACTTGTTTTTTTTTTTGTTTTTTTTTGAGTGCAGGTTTTTTTTAATTTCGAACAGACATTAAAACAATCAAAAAGAAAAGAAAAGAAAATAGAATGAAACAAACTTAAGAAATAAAATGTAATACAAATTTTTTTGCCCATGTGACGTAAAATTTTATATTTTCTGTTCGAAAAGGAGCAGGTAGAAGATACATCTTATAATGTCCTGCCCCTTTCCTACTTGTATCAATTAACTTTCAGAACATCAAAAAGAGACAACTTGTTTCCATTTTACATCATGTTTAACTATGTAGAATTATTTTAAGTACTATTTATATCATCACTTACATTATAGACTATTGAACATTAAACATCTTATATAGCATATTTTGAAACGAGCTCTGCTTTAATCAGTTTTTTAAATTGGTTTACATTTGTAATTTTTTTAACTCATCATTCAATCCATTCCAGACGTTTACTCCACACACTGATAAACAAAAACTCTTCCTGGTTGTTCTGATATGTTGTTTTTTTAAAATATCCTTCACCTCTTAAATTATAACCCCCCTCTCTGTCACCAAACATTTCCTGTTTATTGTGTGGAAGTTTTTGATTTCGGACCTTAAACAGTTGTGCAGGTTAATTCCACTGAGATCATAAATCTCTATTTTAAAGGAGGCCTGATGACAAAGTTCCTGGACTGTGAGAGGAAACCAGACAAAATCCATGCGGTCTTGAACCCAGAACCTTCTTGCTGTGCAGCAACCGGGTCAACCACTACTCCACAGTGCTGTTCAAGCTGTTATAATATAACAGCTCCTGGATAAATGTTGCCTTTGTGTTACAAATAAAAGCTCATTTACCTGTTAAGGAGATCCAATTCAATTAAACGACAAGAGCTCCATATTTGAGATTTTAAAATAATCCTTGGAGGCAAACTTTTGTTTGTGTTAGAGGGAAAAAAAAAAAAAGAAACGTTATCTCCCAGAAACAACACAGAGGCTTATCTGCACCAACGCTTTGTCGGTGCTCAGGTTCTGCTCTTCAGATAACACGGGTTAACGCGGGTCAACAGACAGGGGCCACACAAGAAAATAAAATAATATTAGTTTTTTTTTTAAATCAGTGCACAAGAGTTTAAAAGTGATACAAATATCTGTTTTTATATGCAAAACTGTACAGCAACGTCCACCCAAACACCTGCAGGAACAAAAAAGCAGTGGGAAAACATTTATCTTTGAACCAGCAAAGACAGCAGGTGGAAAATATGCATTTAAATAAATTTAACTCTTCTTTTTTTTTTTTTTTTTAGTAATACAGGAACATAGAGAGCATGAAGTCTCTGTTATTCCCACTCAGCCTGCAGAGATGAGCCTTCAGTCAAAAAATATCTTTTTTTTTTGTTTGGAAATCCTTAAAAAAACAGTAAAAAATAGTTTTTTTTGTTTGTTTTTTGGCATCATGACGCTGTTGTTCCGCACAGCCGTGTTGCGTTCAGCATCTCCTTCAGCTCGCCCTCTGGTTTTCCCGCCACCATGAAAGGCCACGTCTGCAGAGGAGAAACACACAAATATGTTACAAATAAATATTTAAATACAAGTTGCATATTAAAAATACTGCTTTAAAAATAATAAGAAATGTGTTTTTAGGCAAGTTTAGGAGCAAACACGTAATCAGGTGTTGCGTTCAAGTGCCTCACCAATATTCTTTTTTTAAATTTGAGTGGAAAACGCATAAATAAAGGCTGTTTCTTTTTTATTTTCATGAATAATTTCTAAATAATGGTAGTTTTTTCCTTTCTTGCACTTGAACGCATCACGCAACTTTAAACTGGAGTTTTGATAATCTTTCTGCAGCACAAACTAAATAGATTATTATTTCTGTTTTTCCTGTTTTATTTTTTTAACCATTTATCTCTTAGACGTCCAGATAAAAACATCTGCCAACATCTGGCCCGGGAGCAGCCGGTCTCACCAGGTTAACGGGGTGAATAAATCCAGTTTCGTATTTGTCGTTGGCCAGAATCTGGCGAAGATGCGCGATGTAGCTGGAGGCGAGGCGCAGCGTGTCCAGCTTGGACAGCTTGGTGTCGGCTGGTACCCAGGGCAGCGACG
This sequence comes from Austrofundulus limnaeus, assembly GCF_001266775.1. Taxonomy (NCBI): domain Eukaryota; kingdom Metazoa; phylum Chordata; class Actinopteri; order Cyprinodontiformes; family Rivulidae; genus Austrofundulus; species Austrofundulus limnaeus. The sequence goes on from NW_013952607.1 coordinate 372,453, forward strand.
TCTTGAGGCGCGAGAAGGCCTTGGACAGCACGCGCATCCGTGCTCGCTCCCGCGCGTTGGCCGCGTTCCTCTGCACCTGCTTGCCCTCCTGCGGCGCCCCACCTTTGCTTGCGGCCTTCCTGGAGGCGCCGGAGGAGGCGGCGGTCCTCCGCTTCTTGGCGCCGGGCGCCGCGTCCCTTCTCCTCCTCCTCCTCCTCGTCCTCCTGCTGTCCTCGGTGGCGCACGCGCCCTCGCAGTTGGAGCTCTCCTCCTCCTCCTCTTCCTCCTCCTCGGCGCTCTCGTTGGAGTCTTTGCCGAACTTGAGGATGCCGTCCAGAAGCTCGTCGTCGACGTCGCTGAGGGAGCCGGTGGACATGGTGCTGGTGGAGACGGAGCCGGATCAGACCATTGGAGACGGGCTTGGAGCGCGCGCGCAGACACGTTCTGCGCTGTTCATAACAGTCCGCGTGGAAGGAGCCGAAAGGAGCAGGAGATTTTATCTCTACATGAGCGGGGAGGGCGGTTCCTCGCGCTGGGAGGAGACAGAGGCCCTGAAGTTTACATCAGTGCGCGTCCGATGATTATTTCCTGAAACTTTCCATCCAGTGACTCATGAGACATTTTGCTAACACACACAGAGAGTTGACTCCAGTAAGTTCTAAACAAAGCTCTATTTGTTAGGGATGATTCTCTTCTACCACACCAAAGTTTAAATCTGAATCTGTTAAATTAACCAAAATACATTTTTTTGTGTTTTCTGACCTCATTTGGCTCCAATCAACTTCAAACCATAAACAATTATAGCTGTACACTCAATCATAAGTTTCTGAAACTTTCAATGAAATTCATTTGATACTTCACAAGATATTTTGCTAACAGACAAACAGGATCGACTTCAATAGTTAATGGCAAATTTCTAAACAAAGCTCTCACACAATCAGAGTGCTTTCGGAGTATATGTTGGGGATGACTCTCAAGTAATACCTCACCAAATTTTAGCTTAGTATATATAAAATTGGCTGAGTTTAAACATTTTTTTGTTTCATCACTTTGATTAGCTGTGGAGTCCATTTTGAAACGTTTTAATTCCAAAAGCTAAACAGTTGGAGATGTGTATCCAGTGGTTATGTTTTGAAAGTTTTGTTGAAATCCATCCAATGGTTCATGAGATATTTTGCTAACAGACAATCAAAGTTGACTCGATTCGTTTTTGGCAAATTTCCAAACAAAAATCTCACGCTATCGGTTCACTTTTTTGATATGTGTTGGGGATTACTCTCAGCTACTACCACAACAAGTTTTAGCAAAATATTTGTAAAACTGGCTCAGTTAGAACAGATTTTGTCATTCGCAAATTTGATTAGCTGAGGCAACCATTTTGAAACAATTTAACTACAAAAACTAATACGTTGGAGATGTGCATCCAGAAATCACTATTTGAAGGTTTCACTGAAATCCATCCAATGGTGGGTGAGAAATTTTGCTAACAGACGGACACACAAAGCACACAGACACAGGCAAATATTTGGGGCAATGATATAGAAATAAACAAACTGAACACGAGGTCTGTTTTCGGCTAAATTTGTGGTTTCTTAAACGCTTTAAAACTGATCAGTATTTGTAAATTTTCAGATGATGCGTGTCGTTAACTTCAGATTAACCTGTTCAGTTTTGCATCCACAACGTTCAGCACATCCTGCCAGTTTAGCAGGACAAAGTGCGAGGACAGAGGGGGGTGTCACATCTCAGATGGCAAACTGGCGCCTCGGTCCCCTCTGATGTAATGGATACCCTGCAGCCAAAATCCCCCCGTTTGGCCTTCCACATCATTCCACACCGATGCTCTGAGCACCGGACCACTCAGGGCCAAGTCCAAACAACTGGAGCTGCTTTAAGAGGAAATCCTCACTTATGTTTCGCTCTTGTTCACTTCCTTTTTTTGTGTTTTAACTGTATAGTTTTTTTTAAGATGCAGATTTGTGGGATACATAAGTGTGTGTGAGAGAGAGAGAGCGTCCTCTTCTGCGCGGCTGAAGCGTGCGAGGATAAGAAGTGTGTCTCCAGAGAGCTGACCTTTACCTCCTTCGTTTTCGGTATCACGGTCCATCCAAACAGACGTTATCTGCCTTATCAGTCAGACACACACAATTAGCTTCATAAAACCATTTTTGTCCATTTCTACAAAAGCAAAACTAAAAAAAAAACCCACATAAATGCAACAAGAGAAATTGTATTTCCTGTGAAAATGCAGCGTGAACGTTTTTCTCTGAACAACTAAAAAAGCTGAAACTAGCCTAAATTGTTTTTTTAAGTAGCTGAAATTAGCATTACTAAAAAAAAGTAGTAAAATAATGAAATTATCACAATTAGCATTAAATAGCTCAAACAGGCTAAAAAGTAGCGAAAACACAAAAAAACAGCTGAAATTAGCAAAAAGCAGCTGAAAGTCGCAGAAAAAGCTCAAATCAGCAACAAAGAAGTTGAAGGAAGCTGATGTTACTACAAATAAATTAAAAAAGCAGAAACAGAACAAAAGGTTAAAAGTGCATTAAAGGGTTTTAAGGATGTTGAAGACAGCTCCACTTATTTTCAATTAGAAACAAAGGCAGGTGAAGCTAAATATCTCAAAAAGTACAAGTTGTTGAAATGCCAAAAGTAATAGCTGAACTGTCCTGAAGGAGCTGAATGTTTTGATATAAAAATTGTTGAAATAGTACAAAAATTGCAGAACGAGAAATGATGGAAAAACATACGAAAGAATGCCTTATAAGCATTCACACAATGATTTGTGAATCTCATGAACCTAAATGTTCTGAAAGAAACAGGAATACCAAAAGTATTTTTAGATTTTGTGACATTTTCAGGAAAAAATAAGCTCTTTTTGAATTTAGTTGCAGCAAAACACCTCCAAAAAGGCAAAACCGGTTAAGGGAAACCGTGGTTCCATGTAGTAAAACTCGCAGGATGAGTAAGCCAGAGGACAGATAGGTGAGGCAACAGAAGAAGAAAAATAGACATGGATGGTGGAGGGATTAATCTTCTGGGTGGGCTGGAAATCAAAGCACTTAGTGGAAAAGTAATAATAGAGTCTGTTAGATTGATGATCACCTCCGAGATACAAGAGAGAAAGAAGGAGACCGAGGGAGAGGGAGCCAAACTTAAATAGCTCATGAAAAAAAAAATGGAGGGAAGCAACTTGTTTCCTCCTCTCCATGGTGATAAAACATGATGTAAGGCAATAATATCGTTCTTAATGCTTGGAGAACTTGATTTTGTAGTTTTTATAGTAAATTAAATACAGAGAGTTCTGCATGTTTGGGTTATTTAATGAGGAGGGTTTTTTTTTTCTGAAATCCTTTCATGCGAATGATGAAGTGTTAAGAAAAGCCTCCCTGAGTTTTGGTCCCTCTCAGAGTGACACGAGGCAACAGGTGGAGAGAGGGGACCCTGGCAGTCATGGAGGGACATGTTGCTAATTAGCCGGTTTGGGGTCAAAGGTTAGGCTGGTTGTGTAATGTCACCACGAAGAGAAGAGATCCAGATGTTGCTCACAGAGGAGGGCACCTGATGCCTCCAGCTGTTTCACACGAAGGCACAGAAAAACTTTAGTTGTTCAAGTGTCAAAAAGTGCGCTATGGTTTTGTCTTTATGTCTATAAAAATCATGTATTGATGTTTATTAGCAGAAATAAGATTGTAGGGGTCACCTCGAGTGAAGAAACAAGTTTTACTGCCTTCAAGCAGGCCTCGGACAGGCCTGACGAGAGGACAGGAACTCTGTCACAAACTGAACTCTATTTAGGCCATGACAGGTCATTCTAACCATGGAAGAGAACCCCTCAGTTCTCTTAATCAGATAATGGACAGAACAATCTCTTCTGTTTGTGATTCATTTGTTGTTTAACTAAGAATGTTTACGTATTTGTTAAATCATGATAATGCCTGTCACAGGAAAAATGGAACCACTTCTTTTCTTTTATCGTGCCTCAAAGATTTATAATGGTATAAAAAAATCACAGAGAATCTGATTACAATGGTTTCATAGTGTTTTTATGTAAATCACTATTTTTATTTTACTGTGAACACAGTAATATAATTGTGGATTTTTCCTGAGAAAATCTTTCATTTATCTGGACAAGCAGAAGGTTCAGAACTGATTATAAAACAGAAATGTTAATTAATCATCATAAATGTTTTGCAGTGATTTCTCTTAGCCTATCAGAAGAAAGCTGAAAAGAATTTATCATATCATGTTGTTGAACAACCACAGAATTTTAACCTTGGGCTGGCGCCGGCTGGCAAGTCTTTATCTTTCTTTCTCTGACTCATCTCTAAGCCTGAGGGCGGAACCGAAGTTCGTTCGTTTCTTTTACTAACCCGGACGGCTTTGAGCGACAATTTTCTTCTCGATTCAACCTAGGAAGACAGCTGGGATTCTCTCCGGAGAAACCCCAGTTTGGCTTTAAGTCTGATCCCATAAGCTACCTAGGGAAGACTTCACAGCCAGGGACCCGGCATGCCTGTCGGTGGTCTCAACCCGAGGCTGAGCCTCATGAGTGTGTTTTTAACTCCTGAGGGGAGATTTTATTTTGGAAGGAGGAACCAGATACGGCTTGAATTTTTCTGGCTTGGACTGAAACAGACGAAAGTTACCTGGAAAACACCTGTTCGCCAATGACCGGTAAGCGAGCCGACATCABTTCCCTGACTGATCGGAGGCGAGCCAGCTCCTACCCCGAGGGTGCCTTAACAAGACATCATCAGGTAAAAGCTGATGTGTTCGGAGTGACGTGTCATGTGGAACCTGAGCTTAGAAAAGACGTGCAGTTCCGGTTGACCCACACTTTGATAAAGTAAAAGTAGTAGTAACATACTAATCTTACTTTCCTCCTTTCCTTGTTCTTATTTGCCAAAACTTAAGCTGAAAGTGCCAGTAAAATTGTTTGGTTGTTAACATCAGAACTGACGTTTTACTGTTCTATATAAGTAAACTGAGTTGATGTGAATTGAAATTCGGACGCGGGTTTTATCTCATTTAACTCTGACGCTTGTAATAGGAATAACCACAATCAAGTGTAACGTATGATCTGTGAGTTCTGTGAGTTATAAGACATGAGAAAAAACGACAACGTTTGTGTCAAGCTCATCTGACCTGAGTGTCATCTCTGCTCTGGATCCAAAGGTTAACCTGGTGGACTTGCACCTGAACCAGAAAAACTTTGTCCATCCTGAGTGTTGAACATTGAGTATAAACAATCCTAAATACACCCGAGCTGCTGCAAACCCAAGTTTTTACATCGATTATTGTCAACTGATCATTTTTTAAAATTATTATTATTATTATTATTTTGGTATTTGTCATTATTTAGGCCCTGTGACAGACTTAAGACCAGGATATACATTGCTCCTTGTATGGTGACTGCGGCACAAGGGCACCCGTGACCCCAGTGACCCTGAACGGAAGAAGGGGGTAAAGATAATGACTGGATGGATGTTGGTTTTTTATGGGCTCAGATTTTAGTCTAATCTAATTTGTACTTGTAAATCTGACTTTGTATTTGTAGATTAAGATTTGTAACTTTTGGATTTGTAAATAGGAATGTGTCTGTGTAAAATAGATTTGTATCTGTGAAAATAAAATTTGTATCTATAAAAATAAGATTTTCTATCTGTAAAAATTTTTACA
>NW_013952607.1:381539-384962 GCF_001266775.1 Austrofundulus limnaeus
TGTAAAAATTTTTACAGATAGAAAATCTTATTTTTACAGATACAAATTTTATTTTCACAGATACAAATCTATTTTACACAGACACATTCCTATTTACAAATCCAAAAGTTACAAATCTTAATCTACAAATACAAAGTCAGATTTACAAGTACAAATTTGATTAGACTAAAATTTGTTTCCATAGTTTTTAAGATTTATTTTCTGTTATTTACGTCACGGTTGAAGGAGGTTCAAACTAAGAATGCTAAACTTATAAGCTAATCTTTTTCTTTCTAAAGAAAACGCTGATGACAGCACAACTTACATAAACTGAAGATGAGGCAAAAATAGAACCAGACCGGAGAACAACAATGCTCGACTGAGGGGTGAAGACAGAGGGAGTAAAAAGACCTGGACTAATGTGAATGGGGAACAGGTGTAGGTGGGTGTGGCGGGACTGAGGAGCAGAGATTAACGGTGGAAAAATACTGATGAAACGTTGCAATATTCAACAAAAATATTACGATTACATGGGTTTTTTTATCGTAGGGCTTTGATGTCCACTGGAAAATGATGCATGTGGGAGACGTCATGTTTCCTAATGTGAGCGCATGAGCAAATAAATTCAGAAGCTGTGATCTGACAGGAGACTGCAGGAATGATAAGAACGCAGCTGTGACATGGCCACAAGCTTCCAATGCCTCTCAGTTTTCAGTTTGGGAGCAAAAAGAGACGACGGACAACGTGTCGTGACTCCAGTTTTGTGAAGATTCATTACAAACTGAACAAAGACAGAGGAAAAAACGATGCGTTTTACAGTTGAGGACTCAATGCAAGAGAAATGGATTATGTTATGAAGCAAAATAACGCTTATGTACAAGAAAAACACTTCATATTTGTCTTTGACATTCAAAATAAACGGGAGAAAAATGCTAAAAACCACTGACACTGATTACTCTGTCGCTGTAAAAACCAGAAGAGGACTGGAACTTCTGGAGCCAGGCTTAGGGGGAGGAAAAACATCATCAATCTATGTCTTAGCACTCCAGTTCCCTGTCCCTTATCACTGCTATACTCCCCACAACACACCCTCACACACACACACTGCTTTTCACCTCAGCTCAAATACCCTAAAAAAGATGGAAAATCAAAGCAAAATAAGTATGAGAGGGGTTGTGCAGAGTGCAAATACACCGCAGGGAGTGGAGAGAAAAAATAAGCCAGGGCGAAAGGATAAACGGACAAACGGAGCAATAAGAGAGAATTATGAATGCATTGATGGGAGGGAAAATATTATGCTGTTTTTTCTTCTTCTTTTTTCTTTCAATCCTTTGATTTTTGGTGACAGCAACATCCGGGAGGGAAGACAAAAAAAAAAGAGGATTCTTTAAAACAAGAGCGATACTCTGTCAGTGTGGGGTTAACGACCTGGAAGTCTTGTTCTTACAGTGTGAGGGAGCGAGAGGAGGCAAGCACACGTGCACAGACGTGTGTGTGTGTGTTTGTGTGTGTGTGTGTGTGTGCGTCTGTGGCAAAAGTGTTCGGTTTCACAAAACGAGCGTGAACGGGGTGAAGTGTACATGGGAAGAAAATAGAAATGTAAGACCTCATCTCTCTGGGCTGCAACTGGGACTATTGGAGACAAGAGTTGGGTGATATTGACAAAAAAAATAATTGTGGCATTAAACCGATAACGATTAATATGACAATCAACAGATAACAAATGAACTTGCTGTAGCCGACACTGTGGCCTTGGCCCACCTTTTCTGTCATTCCTCGTACTCCAGTATATGTCGTTGTTTCAGGTGATCAAACATGTTAGCATTAGTTCCTCTGTGTTGCCTGCTGCCTTTGAGTACACATGTGCTCCTGATAGTGACAGTGTGTCACAAACAAAAATACAAAAAATTGACAAAATGATTTTGAGAAAATAGACACATTTTCCCTGAAGTGAATTGATGTCTACGCCAAAACCATTAAACAGATTCAACTCAGTTCAAAAATACTTTATTAATCCCAAAGGGAAATTTAAAAACTGAGATATTCTGAAGTGGGACTTTATATCAATCAATCAATCAATCAATCAATCAATCAATCAATCAATCAATCAATCAATCAATCAATCAATCAAACTTTAGTGGCAGACCTATTCTCCATATTTACATAAAAGAACAATAAAAAGGATATAAAAGTACAATAAAAATGAACAAATGTGTTATATAACCCTATTAATATAATTTCACGATTACATAATGCAGAGATCAATTCACACACAAACAATTCAACCAGTGTGTTCTCAGGCTGGATAAGTAACAATAATTACTCACTGCTGGGTCTGTGAGCAATGAAATTATTCTGTTATCAGATCCATCCAGTCGTTCTTTAAAACTGAACATCAACTTTCTTAAAAGTGCTTTAAATGTGCAAACACCCACCACTACAAACATTTGACTGGCACTTCCCCCACTAGGTATCCTGAGGAGAATTCTCATTGCATAGAGTTTAAAATTAATAGAGTAACAATTGCTCAGTAAAATAATGCCTTTTAATAATAGAGTTATGGCCAATCAGATGGCTCTGTGAAAGCCTCAGTTGGAAGAATTTAAAATTTTAGGTCAGACCCGTTTGTCTTTATATTCCTTCTGGTCATTCATAAAATGCCCAGAGTTCGACCACGTCCTGCAGAGACATGAGCTTTCGGAGAGGAAGTGAGCATCCAGGACCAAACAAGACATGGTGCAGAATTCAGACTCCAAGCATGCAAATAAGCTCAGTTTCGTGATTCTCTTTGTGGTTAATTAACTTTTTAAACTCAATATAAAGTTGCTGTGCAGGGTATAATAAAACAACTAGCATCAAAATAATGGTAGTGGCTTTTGCAAATGCTTTTTGCATGATGGATGAGTGGTTAGCACTGTTGTCTCACAGCAAGGACGTTGTGGGTTCAAGTCCAGAGTTGGGTCTGGGGCCTTTCTTTGTGGAGTTACTCTGGTTTCCTTTAACAGTCCAACAACATACATGTTTAGATTGCTTTCAGGCCCAGACCTCCTTTGACAAAGAGATCTGTAATCTCAGTGGGATTGGCCTGGTTAAATAAAGCTTAAATAAAATTATGCAGACATCACTTTTATATTATATTTCTGTGTGCCCCAGACAGGTGACTGGGATTAGTCTGGTGCTGCTCACACTTGAAAGTAACCACAAAGCTGTAAGTAAATAATTTGTATTTCAAACATTAAAACAGTTCGTAAGACATGACTTTTAAAATAATTCAAGATTAGCAAAACCATTCATTTAGTTTTTACTTTTAAAAAAGGCTTTTTTTTCACAAAACAAGTGTTGAACAGCCTGGAGTTGAGCCAGCTATTTGTCCAGAGAGGTCTGTCAGAAATCAGTCAGAGAAGATGCAGCTGCAGTGTGTGTGTGTGTGTGTGTGTGTGTGTG
>NW_013952607.1:385062-406403 GCF_001266775.1 Austrofundulus limnaeus
GTGTGTGTGTGTGTGTGTGTGTGTGTGTGTGTGTGTGCGCAGTATGTGACACTTTTTAACCTTTGTCACAACCTCTGGTTTAACATGTAGCTGAGATAAAAGCAGGTTTTGTGAGTGTGTGTGTTTGTGAGAAGGGCAATATTGTGAGGTCCAGGACTGTGCTGGTCTTCAGGGTTCTGGTCTCTGTCACTGTGATTGAGGTTACAGTTTATAAACACAGAGGGAGATGTACAACGCTCAGTTTTCTGTCATCCTGTTAGCATGAGTGTGTGGGACTTTGTGTTTATCTGGTTTGACCTTCAGAACTCCCAGTATCCCACTAAAACCATCACAGAGGCCAGTTGTGCTCCTTGTTCTTGCTCACTTTCCACTGTTGACTCCACTTCTCTGTTGTTTCATTCATTCCAGTGTTTCATTGTGGTATTCATTTTTAAACTTAAGGAGAAAAAACAGGAAGTAGACGCAAAACTGAAAAATTTGTGTTGGAGAGTTTCTGGTATCTTTTACTTTTAGTAATTAGTAAAACCTCCACAATTAAAAGGCATGATCTTACCGAGCAAATGTAACTAATTTAATTTTAAACTATATGCAAATAAATTCAATAAAAAACACTGTCATTTATGACAATATATTATTTACATAATTTAATTATAATAACTTTTATCGTCCCTCAGTGGGGAAATAAATTCTCTGCATTGATCCAGTTGCACATCTGAGCACATATGTGGAGCAGTGAGCAGCTGTTTGAAGCTCCTGGGGGGTCAGCTGTGGGGGTTGGGGGCATTTGCTTGGGCAGCCAGTGTGGGGCAGACATTGTTGGTCTAAGGAGTTAAATAAAACCTTTTTTTAATACAATGTTAAAGTATCATGTCAACATTCATGATAGCTGCGCAAATAAAAAGAGAAAAAAACAACAACAACAACCAGAAAAAAAAAACACTTCAAGGCTAGAAAATGTGATGTGGCTCCCGAGCTGCAGGTTGCCGACATCTGTTCTATGGAAAATCTCCTTGCAACACTTTGGTCTGCAGCACCTTTGCAACCATCCAGAGTCAACCATGTCTGTCTTTTAATGACAATCTCTGAAAGTAATTACAGAAAAAAAATGTGTTGTTCAAAATGATATGTCTGAATAAAACAGGAATCCACTGGATTTCTTTTTAAAACTTCATTCTCAATTTTCTGACTCCAATCAGGTTCACAGTGCAGCACTCAGCAGGCCTCAGCGTAAGACTCAAAACAGAGCAGTCCTGCTCTAAGCAGAGACTCTGCAAAAACACTTAACAGCTTCATTCTACTATAATAATGAATTGACCTTAATAATGTATTTCTCTTCCTGGTTACACACCTGGAGGTGTCACCTTTTGCATCAGACGTAGAACATAACTCATTTTTGTTTAGGCTAAAAGACAGAACACATGATAAGACACACACCAACTCTTTCTCTGCTTTAACCTTACAATGGTCTGAAAATATAAAATACAGTACTGCATCTAACATTTAGTTTATCCTTTATAAAATTATCTTCATAATCATTGGTTGTAACTTCAACAGAGTAACTTCCGGAGTCAAGATGGTCATAGCTGAACAACCATATCACACACTAAAAAGGCAACAACTCTTCCACGGTGACATTGAGCTTAAGTTGATGTCATAGTAGATGACTCATTCCAACACATACCCTGAGTGCTAATACCGTGGAGATCCCACAAGATTTCTGTTTAAATCTCTTGATGCAAGGCAGCAGGCATGAACCACCCCTTCAATATTTGTAGTTTAAATAAAGCCCTATCATCCCTTCAAGAAATTCACATCACACACCAGCAAAAATGACAAGTTTTAAATTAGAATGATCTTTTTTGATCAGCGTTAGTCTTGTAAACAAGATTTTGCACAATCTCACGATTAACCTTACAACTGTTTACTACAACTAATCATGAAACATTTCTTTATAACTGATTGGTGCATCTTTTCAACTTGTCACACATGTTAAACTGCTGAAATATCTAAATGAAAGTCATACATTTACATAGTTTGTGTGTGTGCATGTTGGTAAATGTGTGTTTTGTTGCTTTTTTGACAACAAAAGAAGCAAATTGTAAGTTAAATGTGAATTAATATTTTTGAATATGTTCAGTGACTTTTTTCACAAAATGTTTATTTGTCAAGACAAGTGTTTTGTACAACTCAAACATTTTTTGGAAGCTTTATTACATTTTATACATTTGTTACATACTTTATTACACTTTACAAATTTCTGATGGACATTCAAGTCCACAGCAAAACAAATGTTTCAGTCCACCAGAATATCCACCAAAAGAAGGGCTTTTATTCAGAGTGGATCTGCTGATGTCGTTTCAATTTTTTTGACCGGTTGAATCTCTTCTCACACTGGGTACAGGTGTAAGGCTTCTCTCCAGTGTGGATCCGATGATGTCTTTTCAGATTTCCTAACCGGGCGAATCTCTTCTCACACTGGTTACAGGTGTAAGGCTTCTCTCCAGAGTGAGTACGAAGATGCCCCTTCAGGATGCTTGGACTGGTGACTTCTCTCTCTTCTCACACTGGGTACAGATTAACTTTTTTTCACCAGTGTGCTTGGGTTTATGTAGTTCTAAGTCCCTTGGGTCTCCAATGCATTCTTCATTCTGGTCGCTGCAGTGAGGTTTAACTGGAGTTTTGATTGACTCAACCAGCTGCTCCTGGACAAAACCATCTCCATCGGAGTCTTCAGGTTCTTCTTTGACTGTAAAAGTCTTTTTCCATGGCACACATACAGTACAAAAAGAGGTGAAGATCAGGTTCAGAAATCTGCTTCCTGAAGGAAAATGTGACTTGACTAAAAGCCCCATATCCATTTTATTAAATTAGCATAAGCCTGTTTTATTTTTCTGAAGTAACAGCTCAGAAATATCACAGAGTTTAGACTGTCATCAAAATAAGACTTATTTTTAGTGCCAGAAATTCAAGTTTCTAAAAAGTCTTTATCATGTGTTTTGAATGCCTTTTCTGTTAGCAACCAGTATAAACTTTCTTCAGGGTAGCTAAAAGCTGTGCTGACTAAACACTGGTGATAGGGTTAACTCCATGGTGCTGTTCTTCAGATCCATGAGTAGAAACTTCTCCAGTTTTCTGAAGCAGCTCTGACAAATAAAAACAGTGTCAGGAATCATATCTACAATAAAACATCTGAGCACATTAAAAACAAGTTGAAACATATTCTAACTAAGAAAATGAAAAAGAAGAAAAGTAACAGAACATTTCCAGACTATATCAGTATTTCTTCAACTAAAACCTATCTCTGATAATAAAACAATATGTGAACTAAACAAAAGCAGAACAGTTAAAGAAAAGTCATAGAAAAACTGTTTTACTTACTGTGTGGGTCAAACTTGCTCCTGTAGGTTCAGAGGTGTTTTGAAATGTATCAGGAAATGATTTAATGCACTTTAATGACTTCCATGGTAACCAAATTCTACCTCAGAAGAGTCTGATGCAGAGCTTTTAAATAAAACAAAAGTGATTTATTGAACTAAATTCAATGTAAACATTGAAAGTGTGGTTTTATGAAAAGTGCTCAACGACTCAGTTAATTAACAATAAACAGATTTTGATCAAGAATAACTCCCAACAGAATGAAAACATTAAATATACTTTGAATCTTATTTTATAGATTTTATTACACAATCTGTGTCCGTAGTTTGGGCTTTGGTGCTGTTGGTGTTTATAATGAAACTGAGGATTAAATCACAAAGTGGTTTGTGGAGAAATAGTTAGCTAAAAGGTTTGCAACAATTGCATTTTGTCAAAAGATAATGAATGAAACCTAAAGGGTGGTTTAAATGAAATATCTGAAATATATTCAGAAACAAGTTTTTGAAGTTTGGAGCAAAGATCAAACAATAATAATCATTGTGGAGCCTTTGGTGCCAAGGTTGTGAACCCACCCACTGATAAAAGAGTTATACACCTCCAGACTTTCATAGACTTTCATCTGCTCTTTGTTGTAGTAAAATGTCTAAAGGACCATGTAGTGATATTGACAGCCTCGACTGCCTGCAAATCTTTAGGCTTTGTTTAAAACTCATTAATCTTCATGAGTCATATCCGACATATTTGTTAACTAATTGCTGGTATCTTTGTCTTGAAGCTGTATTTACTGAAATGACCATCAACCAATAATAAGTATTTTACCTTTTTGCACTATTGATTTTATGCTACTGTATTTGTATTGAGCTATCATTACACATTTCTAGCAGGATGACAATGCTGTCAAAAAGTTGATTTTATTTTCGTTTGAATATTCTGGTTGTGGATGACAAGGATAACATTGAAAAAGAGGTTTTTTTCATTACCCAAGTTGTTACTGTTTGGTAGAGCATTTTTAGTGCTTGTGAACCTTTTCTAGGGCTGCCTCCTGATTATGTCTTCATTCATTTTCTTTTCATGAGCAAATGAAATGATCTCACCCCATCATATCTCATCTTTGTCAGCAGCCCGGTTAGCAAACACTTGCCCACTCTCAAACGGTCCCGGATTATCTATAACTTTGAATGGCATTCTGTGGTAATTACTGCTGAGGGAGACAGGGAGATACAAGTAGTCCCTTTGGACACCACGCAATCCAACTGGTTCATGTTTAAACTCCTTTTAGAATCATGTGTTGCTTTTATATGTTTCTACACGGATCTCTGAGGAGACAGTTTGTCAGTCCGCTTATGTCTGCACAAACAAACTCCAGGCTCAGCTCAGATACACCCACATAACCTGCCCATATCTCTGGATAAACCATCCCGAACTGCTGATAGCCAGCAATGGTGTTGAGTGCACCAAACGTAGGAACCCTCAGCCTTCCTGGGCAAAGACATTATACACACACATATGCCTGTCCTCCCTTTTGCTTTGCTTCCATCCGGTCTACGTTTTGTCCTGCTGGACTCACAGAGAACAATTACTCCCTTCAGGTCCAGGATCTGGTCTCTTCCAGGAAGACAAAACTGATCTACGTAATGAGGAGAATGAGATGCAGGCTTGTACAAATGACATGAGCAGTTTCAAAATCTATTAAAATAGGTAAGAAACTGACATATTAGTGTGTGTGTGTGTGTGTGTGTGTGTGTGTGTGTGTGTGTGTGTGTGTGTGTGTGTGTGTGNTGTGTGTGTGTGTGTGTGTGTGTGTGTGTGTGTGTGCATTTGTTTATGTAAGGCTAACCTTTCCAACACCTCATGTCTCATTTCAGCCTAATCAGTTCTTGTGTGTGTTTGTCTATCAGTTGTCCCCCGAGACAAAAATTTAATGCTACCGGAGGCAAAGAGGAGATGACTAAAGCGGTGAGATGGGAATTGTGATAAACAGACACACACACACACACAGAAACACACACACTAACATCAAATCTCAAGAGACCCCTCCTGAAATCCTCTAAACCCCGAGTCTCCAGGAAGGAAGTGGGTAAATACTGGTGTTAGCTCATTAGTGCATGATGGTGTTTGTTTGTTTAGTGTTTTTAATGCAGACAGGATTAATATAGGACAGACACAACAGACCCATACCTTTATGCTAGAATTACAAACAGATGCCTGCAAACACCTGTGCTGTAAAATTATTCTTTTATGTCACAATTTAATATTGAAAGCTCTGAAACATTTCAGTGATGACGCCACTACAGGAAGTTAAGTAAAATAATCAGCTCTGCCTGCACATTCTTAGACAATAATAATGATAAATTAGCTGACGAATAAAATGTTGCTCTATATAATGTTTAATAGTCTTTTAAGGTTTAAGTGAGTTTAAAAATATGTCAAATTTAAACAAAAACTCTAGAATTGAAGAAAAATAGCATAGTACACCACAAAATACTGACTTTGAGCATTAGTGCTGTAATTATAAAAACTCAATGAACCCAGGAAATCAGCACTTATATTAAGGTTTGGATGACAGATGATTGACAGCAGGTGCTTGATTGATAATGAAGGAGGTGGAAAAATTAGTTGGAAAACATCATGTTTGGCACGTGTGTCAAACAGCCTTTTTTTAGTGGTCTGCAAGAGCTTCAAAGATGTATTAATGTTATAAAATAAACATATACCCCTTTAAAACAGCATTGACCATAAACTACATCTCCCATAATGCATGTTTATTATTTTACCCACAAAATGATGGCATCCCACCACTAGAAAGAGATACACAGGGTTATGTTAAAACACTGTTTCTGTGCAGAAAAAACACGTAGAGCTAAGTTATTGTTTATTAGCCATACTCAATCATAGCAATGAGACGAGAAACAGTTTCATATTTAGTCAAAATTAATTAAGTAAATTACAACTGGCCCTTTAAAGATAAACAGCATGCTCAAATGACACTCCTACATTATCCATTAAAGAAGAGTTTAAAAAAGCCATCTCATAGGTAAAACATGAACGATTTCGTTGTTTATAATTAAGTCGTCTGCCCCCCTCCAACCCCCATTTTGTGTCTTAACTACTGTTTTTGCCTCCCAATAAGCCTTTTGGGAGCTGTCAGTTCAGTTGCAACTCCTCTTTTCTGTTATTCCAGTTGATAAGAGGTTATGTCAGGGAGAGTAGTCTTTCTTTTTGTAGTCTTTCTTTTTTTATTATCTGTCACAATTTTTCATACTTCCTCGTTTGGAAAGAAAATTCAAATGTTTATCAAAGTTTTTCTTTCTTTCACTACTTTACCAAAAGACAGTTCAGAGAGCAAAATCCAGAGGTCACTGTAAGTTTTCAACAAATTGTAATTTCTGATGTGATCATTAACTAAAATTGTAACAAGTGTCAACAAACCATGCCAAATCATTTCAAGATAGTTCACAAAATCATTGAAGTTGTTTTAAATATTTCAAAGAATTGTTCAAATCTTTTGGAGTAAGAGAGATGAAGGCGAGAACCAACTAATGTTGTACCTGAAATCTCTGTGAAAAGCCTCAGTTTTAAGAAACCAAGTCTAATCTGATGAGGGTTAGGACTAATGGCCATCAAACAATCTGTTCTCAAAGGGTTCATAGTAGTTTAGCACTGTTTTATGAGCCTTAACACAGTTTCACATTACAAAACCATCACAACAATTCTGTATGAAGTGCCGCAGGCTGCACCAGAATTACCAAAGCTAATTGGTGCCATCACTTTTTTTGCTTGCAAAGAAACACAGAACTCTTTGTAAAGAACCTTATTTTGTAAAAATGACAGCAGTGTCCATTTATCCATTATCTTCCTCTTGTTCTGGACTCGGGTCACATGGGCAGCAGCCTGATCAGGGAGACAGACATTTCTCTCTACAACCACTTTTTCCGTCTTCTGGGAGAATTTCAAGGTGTTCCCAGACCAGCCGACAGACGTAGTCTCTCCAGCGTGTCCTTCCCCAGGGTCTCTCCCAGTTGGACAAGTCCAGAAAACCTCCCAAGGGAGGTGTCCAGGGGGGCATCCTTACCAGATGCCTGAACCACCTAAACTGGCTCCTTTTGAAATGCAGGAGCAGCTTTACCCTAAGTCTCTCTCAGATAAGTAAAACTCTCATCTGATCTCTAAAGGGCCCAGCGTGGCAGATCAGTCACCTGGTGGTGGGAGGTTTGTTTTCGCACAAACCTTTCAGTTCAACAAAACATGGAGCACAGGTTTCTCCCTGCTGGAGTCCCTTCGATGTCTGTCGTTACTTTGGCCACGAATCTCTCAAGGTTAAGCTCCAGTTTTCGGCAGACAGATTCCTCTGTGCATAACATCTGGACTATCTCCATCCGTGAGGCCATTTTGCTGTCTTTAAGTGTCTGCTTCTGGGTATAACAGCCAGCTTCGTTGAAGTAAAATGCCACCATTGCTGTCTGAGTACTTTTCAGCAGGAACAAACACGCCCACAAACTTCTTCTGACCAAACACACAATACTTTTGTATGCCAAAGGGGGATAAACAGTTCAGCCTGTCTTGTGTCAAGAATGACCAGGTGACACAAAGCTGGGAACAAAAATGATGCAATTTTTGTCACTCGACTATGTCAATGAGAACATATTTTTGCAAGTTCGGATGGACCATGTGAAGGCCTTAAAAGAGATTTTAGCCTCTCTTTAGAGAAATCTCACCACACTAAGTTGATGGCCGCGGGTGGTTAGGCATGTAGACAGTCTGGGAAACAGAGAGCTTCACCTTGCAGCTCAGCTCCCTCTTCACTGTAAAATGGAGGTAAGATATTAATTGTTCATAACCTCCAAAACAACACTTCAAAAGATCTGAACTATCACTTGAAGCTGTAACAAAGTCTCACCCAGGACAGATGTTACCTCACGGGGCTATTTTTTTTTTACATTTTTTTCTTTCATTAGGAATAAACACAGCGCTGATCCATCAACCAAATGATGGTGCTTATCTATTTCTCTCTCCCTGGATGCTAATTAAAGATAATAAACCTTACTGGTCATTTCTCTGCTGCTTCAAACTCGCCGTCACCTCTGCTCCTCTCACACTCACACACACATGGCCAGATGGGGGCGAGAACTCATTTAACACCCTGCCGCTTGCTTTGCCTGAGGCGACAGGTGTGTGTAAACCGAACGTCTCCATCCGTCCAGAATTCACCTCCACAACAGAGAAAACGCCTCGCTCGGATAAGCACGACTGATAAAACTAGTGGCTTTCGCGTATAGCCGTAACGTTACATCTTACAGTGTGTGACAGCAGGAAAAGTGAACACACACCCAGAGTCGTTTCTGTGCGAGTCTAAGTTTAAACCCCTCGTTTATCTTCCCTCCACGCCTTAAACACAGGTGTTTGGAGAGAGTACAGATGAATGTCTGATGCCAGATATGATGACATCATGTGTTCAAGTCTCTCTCTTACTTTCCACAGAACATTCCCTCCTTTTTTCACTTATCACAAACCTAAATGTCTCTCTTTCCCCTCCTCAGCAACTTAGTCATACATAGATATTTGTTCAGCCCACAGACAGAGAATCTCATGAGTAAACTGGCTCTGGGTTGTGTTTTTTTTTTTTTTTTATTGAGCAAGAAGATAAAAAGACAAGCTCTGCTTTGTGTCCATTAGAGCTTCAGATGGCCAGAAGAGTGTCTTATGAAATGGTATAAACTGTTGTGGTTATCTTCTCGTCTCCCCCTGGCTGCTGCTGTGCAGAGAAGGCTATAGAGTGAACTTGTGAAAGGATGCAAAATCCTATACAGCAGGCTCAAAATAGTTTGCACAAACTTTTAGCACACAGATAATCATCCAGAAAACTGGCTGCTCCTTGGTGTGGCCCTTGTCTGAATTTATTCCTAACCATAACAAAGCAGGCAGATAATGGCTGATGGGACTGTCGTAAAATGAACCTGGCACAGGCCTGTTTGGATTAACCTCCCTCCACCCCTCGTCTTCGCTTCTTCTCTCCTTCCATCATGTTTTATTGCACTTTTTTATTTCCGCATCTATCTACCTAGTAGCTACTAGGGGTGCAACAATACATGTACCCGTATCGAACCGTTTAATACACACATGTATCGAACAATACAGGTTTATATTTTATCTTCTTGTCTTCTGAAGCTGTCCTGTGTTGAATGCTCAGTAGATCTGTGTTCGACTACTCCACCTAGGCTGCGTTGTTGAGCACAGATCCACTGAGAAACTTAATTTAAAAACCGTACTTTTGAGGTTAAACAAATGTTCATAATTAATTTCAACAAATCACAAGTTATGAAGGCCATGGAAATTTCTCTTTTTTGTATCGAAAAAATATCGAACCGTGAGATTGAAGTATCGAACCGAATCGTTGCACCGCTACTAGCTAGCTACGCAACCACCCAAGCTACTGACTAACTACCCGTCATTTACCTATAGCCTATGTTTATTTATACTGTAGAATTATTTTAATAACAAACAAAAATTATTACTTTTCTGCCCTGTTTGATCCCTGAAATGTATTACTGACATCTGTCATGCTCATTTTTCTCTTTTATTTAAGTTTAGCATTGGATTCACGCCTGTTTTCTCTTCCTAAATGTCTTGTCCAAGATATGTTTGTCCAATTTCGCAATTTTTGTTTACCTAAACAGTCACCAGCCAGCCTAATGAAGGTCAGTCATGACTGTGTACTGACATGACTCAAGCCGCCACTTGTTCTTTGTTGCATTCCCCCATTTCCCCCATTTCCTTGGACTGTAAGTGTTTGATGTCATAGTTTACAATGAAAATCCTTTAAAAATGTGTATCTGCCTGTCTGTCTATGCAGCGATGCATCTCAAAAACAGACAATTTTCTTTCACAAAAAGTAATTTGTTGGATATTTATTTTGGTGCAGCATGAACTTCCTTATCACCAGAAAGGCATCGGGGCTTTCTTATCTTCTCTCCAAACTAGTTTCTCTGTTTGCATAAGACATAAAATACTTGTCCAAATATGTAAAAAAAAAAAAAAACTCAACATGAGAGGAAGAATAAGACAAACTGAGAACAAAGAAACATGTCATCACAATCACTTTGTGTCTGTGTGAATGTGTGGGTTGGGGGTGAGTGAGTGAGTGGAGGGGTTAAGGTCAAAGATGTTTCACATGGTGAGACATCGAGCATCAAATAGTAACTGAAAGTTATATTTTATTTTAGCATTAAAATGTATTTTTTAAAAATGTGTATTATGTAAAAGCTCAATGTTATCAACACTTTTTTGCAAAAATGTTCAAAACGAACTTCATGCATATTGCATCCATTTATTCAGCAAATCCTTTTGTACAGTTATTTGTGAAGTGATGCTATGCTAGGCTAGTTACTAAAATACATGCACACACCAGTTTTTGCACCATCTGTTCTTACATCAACTTTTGCATCAAAATCTTGCATTTTATCATCAGTAAGTCCACGGTGTAACATTGAGTTTCATTTGCAGCGCTCTGTTGAAGCATAAGTCACTCCGAAAAAAAATTAAAATAAAAAATTCTGGGAAAAACTGATAAACTGGCTCCATGCCCAGGACAACTCTGGAGCCTCCAGAGCTGATAGTTGGAAGAAAAATGTTGCAAATTTTGTTCAACATGAACGTCTCTATGCACCAAAAGCAGAGATTTCTGGCTACAAATTGTGAAGTTTTCCTCAACATATTGATATTTTAATTCATCCAGGGTTTCAATTGTGACATGGTTGAACTGAGGTTGGGCCCAAGGAATGCAGACTGATTTGAGGAGCTTGAAAAAAAATAATATTTAAATGTATTTTAAAACAAAACTTACAAAAACTGAGGGCAAGCACAAAGAGGCACAAAAGGAACCAGTAGTGGCGTGAAGTATTTTCACTGCTCAACTGGAGAGGAAGCTGAGGCAACAAAAAGGTTGGGGCTAACGACAGGGGTGGATGCAGCTCAGATAAAAGCTACTTTTACACATCAGGCAAAAGAGACCCAAAAAGGATTTTTTTTATGGCTGTCTGGAGTCGATTAATCGAAATTTTGGAAATTGAAAATTGACCTAACATGTTGGATTGTTAGTTCTTATAACTGAGCCACTGACTTCCACCTTTAAAACCTTGCTGCTCAGAAAGCTCCAGTATTTTGAGTCTCGCTGAATAAAAAAGAAAAAAAAACGGAAACAATTAAGTTGAAACCCAACAAAAATACACTCATTGTTTGACTAAACTCTTTGAACTCCAAAGGAGGACATGGTTGTGCCTGTAAAATGCTGATCCTCATGTCTGATGCGAACGGGAGGCCAATATTTTACATCTTTATGGAGGACTGGGAATACAATATATCTGACACAGCTTTATTGGCTTACTCTTTAAAGACTTCCTGCAAAGGTTGAGACTGAAGAGGACAAAGGGAGTTTAAATGACTAAGAATAACATTTGTATTTTCATCTTTTCATATAATCCAGGACACTCTTTGAACTTTATTTGCGCTGCGCCTCATTGTCTGATTTATTACCCACTTCTCTCATCATAACTTTGAGAAAATGTAAAGTAAAAAGGGCTGTAAAGCATGATCAGTATATGAGTTTGCCTGTGTACTTTTTCAGTGCAGCTCCAGCTCTCGCTGAGTGGCTAAAACAAGGTTACTAATGAGCAAATGTTCAGATGATGAAGCCTTTTTCCAAGAATCTTTTCTTCCAAACGCCTGTGGCCTTTGGATGACTCCCCAAGGAGACCATTAATTTAGATATCTACGTGTGTGTGTTTGTCTTTGTGTGTAAGTCTGTGTGTACACACCCTGTGTGTCATTTGCTTACAAGTGGAGGGGTTTTGTTGCATCGTCTCATCACACACCAATTCAAAGTTTGTGCAAAAGGTTACAACAGTGAGGCGGTGTGTAGATGAAAACATGCAACAAAACTGCTCACTGTACAAACAATACTCCCCTGAAGTCTTCGTTTTTAAAACAGTACTCTGCCTTGATGCGTGCACCTCCTTCCCGGGATATCAGTCCACACCTTTACCCCCAACTCGCTCTCCAAATGCCACCCCAAAACATCCTTCTGTGTCAACGCTTCCCACCCCCACGCCATCCTAATTTAGACCTTTACCAGAACAAAGCACAGGAAGACATTCATACACATTCGCAAAAAATTTTTAAAAAAATTTAAAAAACAAAAAGAAAATAAATTCTGACTGCACACAGATAGTTTGTGCATTCTTTTCTTTTAATGTCCTTCAAATTAATGTTCAATCTATACAGCTTGAACATTAAGTTTGGACGATGTCTGACATTCGGCCCTTTTAAATCAAAATGGAGCATGATGACAGATATGAGAATTCAGAAATGTAATGTGTAAGTTCCCAAGCTAATGTTATTAGCTTGGGAGCTAACTCCACGTACTAGTAATATAGTAGCCTAATGCTGAAATGAAAAATGTAATGAGCATACACAATTTTTCAAGCAATTAGAAATTTTTGTGTCACAAACACGAGCCCGTGAGGGGACATGGGAAATTTTTTTTGCTTTTGCGTTCCCTCGCAAAAGTAGTTTATCACTTTTGTGCCCGCCGGTTTATTAACATGTTCACCATTAGCGAGTTAGCCTACTGCTTTAATTCAGCTATGAATCACACAGTCACGCCGATATTTTAACACAGTGCAGCCACGCAACATCAATGTCAGTTTCACGAACTTGTGGTGACGCATCCTGTTTTGGTAACCGGATATTTCAAAATAAAAGTTTGATTTAATTCAGTTCATGTACAAAACAATCTTTTGCGTGGGAACGCAAAACATTTTTGCGAGGTAACACAAAAGTATTGCGAGGTAACGCAAAGATTTGCGAGGTAACACAAAAGTATTATGAGGTAACGCAATGGTTTTGTGTGGGAACGCAAAAGAAAAAAAATCCCCCCATGTCCCCTCGCAGGCTCCGTACAAACAACATATGTTGGTAGAGAAATAACTTATTAAGACCAACATGTGCAGGTAGTCTGAGATCCATTAGATTAAACCGTAAACGTCTGAGGTGACCTCACCAAACTTACCTCAAATATAAACAGAACTTGAAACAAGCTCTGGTGAACCCACCCCCACTCTACTCCTGCAGTAAGCAGTGTGTTTCTGTTTTTAAGCTTTGATTTTTATGTGTCGTTCATGTTCTCGCAACAGTTTGTTTTCAGAGTGAGTCAATTATTTTAGAGCGGGAGGAAGAATCCACTCGACAAAACTCGCAGCAACTCCTTCCCTGTCCAAACAGTGTCCGTCTGAAGTGCTGACAAAATGTACAGACAGCTGCTCTTGAGCAGAAGTCAATTGTTTTGCCATTGTTGTCACTGACAAGGTACAAAACGGATATTGCAAATATCGTGTTGTGTTTTATGCAACATTTTACAGCTGGCTTCTCTCGTAAACATCGCTGCATCACCTCCACAAATCACTGTCTGTAAACACAGTTTGCCGTGCCATCCAGAAATTCTACTTAAAGCTCTGTTTTGCAAAGAAGAAAGAATATGCAAACACCATCATGAAATGCTGTCATATTTCCTTGGACTAAAGCTCTTTAAAATGAACGCAGATCAATGTTTGACACTGTTTCTGCTCAGTATTAAAGAAGAGAGGGACCGTTCAGCCTTTTATGAGGACATAGCTCAAAGTACTGCCTCTCTGATAGTATAGGGGCGCATTGGTGATAATGACAGCTTGCACATCTGTTAGGCACCACCAATGAGTAACTTGAATAATTTTTCAGCTAATGGATCATATTTAGACATCTTTCGAAAAGTTCTAAAGGCAGTTTGTAGCAAGGGGGCAGGAGATTCAAAGCTGTGAACAAAACTACTCAATTTTCATCACAAATGCAGCAACGAGAGTCAATTTTGACAGTTTGGATAGATGTGGAGTCCTTTACTGTCTGCAACTAGATTCTAACAGATCGTTGAAAGGAGCCGCTCATTCGCAAATGTGTCACATCTCTAGTTCAGACCTCTCAGTAACTAAAAACATTTAATACTTCATGAAACAAAAATCTGGTAACATATACTGTTAAAAAAATCTGGGTTTATGAGATTTGCTAATTTAAGTTCTTTCTTTCTTTACGTTTTTCAAAACGTCCCATTTGTTTCAGACATGGGGTTGAAAAGTGAAGCTGGATTTCATGTCCACTAAGCTGCACCAATATTTCTTCCTCTTGTCCTCATTAACACAGGTGCCATTTTTCTGCAGGCCATAGATGAATCAGGTAATGCTGGTGGCAGAATCATCACTTTTCGTGGTAGTCTAAACACGGCTGCAGAGGAAACTCCGTAAAATTTCTGCACGTGTTTAATGTTGTGCCGTAAATCTGGCGCCATGAGTGTTGGAGCGATTATCTGTCTGTGTGAGCTCAGTCTCACCTCTGAAGCCAACGTACGAATTCTTCTGTGTCTCACGACTTTCCTTGCCTTGATTGTTCCTCTCTTTCTCAGCTGAAAACCCCAACGTTGGGGTGAACAGAGCGCGGGAGCTCTAATGCCTCGTGCTTTGTTTAAAGGGATCCATGATTAGTTGTAACATTAGACTTTATTTAATGAACATATATTTTAACTGTAATATAAAGACTGTAAAAACACTGTAGGCTGTTTAGTTTTTATCATTTTTAAACTTAAAGTTTAAAAATATATTACACGGACGGGGCCATTGTATTTACACACAAAGCATTCTGGGTAAATGATGACGTGGATGGGTCATTGGTGCGAGGCTGCTAGCGAGCTATGTCAACCTTGAAGGTTAATCTTGGACAATATCTGACGATCGACTCTTTTAAATGAAACCAGAGAGCGTTGACAGAGAGGACAAGGTAGAAATGACTCAGCCTGTAACTGGAAATATGGATGGAGGACAACAGAGCTGCTTCATGGAAGAAGAACCTCAGTTTAGCCTGTTAGCTTTAGCATTAGCCCCGACGCTATTACCATATATATTAGCTCAGCGCTACACATTCTCGTCTTGTCACTGAGGTCCTCCATCCACATGACAGAGAGGGGAACACAAAAATGACTCAGCTGCAACTGAAAATATGGATGGAGGACCTCAGTTTAGCTTATTCGTTGAGCTAGCACCGAGCTAATACATATAAGGCAATATAGTGTTGGCGCTAGCGCGAAGGCTAACTGGCTAAGCTGAGGTTCTTCTTCCATGAAGCAGCTCTGTTGTCCTCCATCTTTATTTTCAGGCTGAGTCATTTCTACCACACTCTCTGGTTTCATTTAAAAGAGTCGATCAACAGATATTGTCCAAGATTAACCTTCAGGGTGGATATAGCTCGCTCACATCGAGGACCTATCCATGCCATCATTTACCCAGAATGCTTTGCGTGTAAACAAAATGTCTCCATTCGTGTTAAAATATATTTTTAAAAATTTCCAAAAGTAAACAGCCTACAGTATTTTTACAGCCTTTATTTTACAGCTAAAATAAATGTTTATCAAATAAAGTCTAATGTTTCAACTAATCAGGGATCCCTTTAAAGAATTCTCCCTGCGTAAACTCAACTCAAGCTCAGGTAAGACTGTGAGCATTTTATTGCAGACAACTTTCCTCCCAGTGCTGACTTCTGTCACTTTTTGAAAGAGTAATTTTCTTTCGGATTCAGCAAAACTAGTCAAACATCCTCCACATCCACATCACTCAGAGAAGAGAAGGAATTTGCAAATATATCTGTTTAACGTTGGCCATAAATGTGGATGGAGTGTGTATGCTCAGTGCGTTGGCTTCACCCCCGGTGCCTGGTGGACTGGTCCCAGTAAGAATGGAGCTCGTATAAACAGGCCCAGTCGTTCCCACGTCTCTGTTTACACTGGGAGACCCTGGAGCAGCACCACCGGAGCACTGGATTCCCTGTGTGTTGCAGTCTCACACACCATTCATCTCTGTTTCTTACAGATACAGTTATATAGGCACACAGCTACACCATGAGCTCTACAGTAGAAAAACCTCACATCAGCTCAAAATATCTAATTTATTCTCACTTCTAGTGCATTTTTCTGCAAGTTTGTAGCTCATCCTTTTAGTTCTAGGAGGGGGAAAACCAACCGATAAACATTTAACTCGAGGTCATCAAACTAATACGGATTTCAGTTTTATAAACAGACTCTCAAAAGCTTGAACCTTGCTTTCTACGCCCTTTTGAAATGGGTCTGTGACGTAAAGTCAATGTAAAAAGGTGTTACAAAATAAGCAATGTTCTTTACTCGTTACCTGTTCAGATCTAACACCAATTAATGATAATGATATTTGAGTGAGCCATACAAAACCATCCGGACACAGCTGTGGACTGATTAGCTTTTTTAAACCTGCCTTTGGCATCAGCTAACCAGTGACTAAAACCCGGAAAAAAAACATCAAGTACCTACCTCTTTGCATCCTGAACCTGCGTCAGACATTATTCCTCATGATAATGTTTAATCACGGTTCTTGTGTTGTTTTAAATCAGACATGTATCTAACTAAAAGCCTCCTGAGTCTGTGAAACCCTGATCAAGAGTCCCACAACCCAATCTGCACACAAAATCATCAATTCAATCAGAAATAACCACATTATAAAATACAGTATATTACTTTTCACCTAACAAAAGACCATACAAAGGTCAGTATATAGTAAAACATTTCAGCTCTTTCAAGACACTCCAGCTAAGACTTTTGGTGTTTCATATTTTAAATATTTAGCTTTTTCAGCCATTTTTTATTTCTCATTAAAATGAGTAAAGCTGTCTTCAACGTCCTTAAAACTCTTCAAAATGTTCATAAATCTTTACTAAACTTTTTTAAATTTGTTCTGGTTCTGCTTTTCTTAACATCTTTTCAGATTGTTAATTTTAGTTTTTTTTTCTGGGTTTTTTTTTACCTGTCATTTTGGCCTTTTCTGCATTTTTTCTGCTGATTTAATCTTTTTTTCAGTTTTTTTTTTCAGCTTCTTTTTGCTGTCTTAAGCTTTTTGTTCTTCTCGGCTGTTTTCTGCTAATTTAAGCTGTTTTTTGTGTTTTTAACAACCTTTTAGCTAACTTCAGCTCATTTGAGCCTTTTTCAACTACGTTTAACTTTTTGTGATAATTGCAGTTTCTTACTACTTTATTCAGGAAAAGCACTTTCTGCTTTTTGTGCTAATTTTAGCTACATGTTGAGGCTAATTTTAGACTAGTTTCAGCTTTTTTAGTTGTTTCAAATTAATTACAAGTTCTTTGTACCTTGTTTCTTGTTTCTTGCTAAAAATTTCAATCACTTCACCACCTGTCTGCTAATTTGACCTTTTGTTTTACCCTTTTTTGCAATTTTTCTAGCAATTTTTTTAACGTTTATTGTCCTACTTTCAGCAATACCAGCTGTTCAAACTCACATTATTAGCTTTACAAAAACCTTTTCATTTTTTTTCAGCAGTTTTCAACAAAAGTAATTCAGCATGAAGTATTCACACTGCATTTTTTCAGAAAAGGCAATTTCTCATTTTTTTGTTTATTTTTTACTTTTCATTTGTTAATGTGTGTCCACTTGTATCTGTTTTTAGATCATCCACACAGCCACAAAGTCCTACATTAGGGTATAAACAAATATTTCCTCCTCTACTTCCCTCTGTTCATTTTATTGACACTCAGACATCGTGATGAACCGTCTATTTACTCGCACACATATCTGTGTCTTGTAAGTTATAAGTGCTTGCATCTGTGGGTTTACATGCTGTATCCTCTGACCTAATGAGAATTAGCATTGTTCCCTTGGGAAGAAGCTGCCCCGGTGAAATTCAGATCAACAAACTGTAAACACACTCCTGCACCCCTACGTCAGCCATCTCCCAACACACACACACACACACACACCACTGGCGGTCCCACTCTCCTAATCCCACTCTAAAGTTAAACTTTTATAGTAAACATCTTGGGATGTCCGAACACGGCTCATAGATGTGAGACTATATTTCACCAAGAAAAGTCTTTTTTTTTTTTTTTTTACAAGAAGGAAGAGAAGCTTTTGGTAACCAGGGAGGGAGAACAACAACAACAACAGGGCTGAATCAGAAAGAAGCTTTTTTTTTCTGTTTTCTTTGGGAGCTGGCCATGGCTGGGGGGAAGTTTGTAGTGGTCTGAGACGAAAAGTTGATTGTTTTTTAGTAATAAGTCATTGATAGCAAATATGAAATGTGCGCGCACACACACACATTTGAATCTGTGCTTGGTTTAAGAAGCTTAATCTCAAAAAGAAGTCATTCTTATCAGATAAATGTTGAAGCAGTGCAAAGTGAAAACATTCTAAAGCAGGGGTGGGCAATCCTGGTCCTGGAGGGCCGCAGCTCTGCATGTGTTACTTGTTTCTCTGCTCCAACACACCTGATTTGAATGAATATATGATTATCAGGCTTCTGCAGTACGGAGGACCAAAACTGACAATTAGAAATAAAAGCAGAATTATATAAAGGAACTATAAAATAAATACACTTAAAGCACCAATTAGAGAACTTTATCTCCTGTTTTATATTTTAATTGACTTTCATGTTTATTTTTCCAGATTAGTTTCAAAAAATTAGTCTATATATTTTAACATATAATTTAAATTTTACTGTGTTTTACACATATATTAATTGTTTTTCCTTTACTTGTACATGCATTTGGGTGTCTTAAATGTTTATACTTAATTACGTTTACATTTTTTCCAATAAGTCTTTTTATTTCAATGTGTTGCATGCTTGTGGTGCCTAAATTTAGCTTAAAGTTTAGTTTAAAACAAAGGCAAAGAGGATTACCTCTGCCTTTAATAAAAAAAATATATATAAAAATAATTACATTTAAGCATTTAAGAGACACAAATGCATGTACATAAAAAGGAAAAACTATATAAAAATATATATTTTAAAAAACTGTAAAATTTAAATTATGTGTTAAAATGTACAATTTATTGGAACTAAGCTGGAAAAAGAAATATGAAAGTAAATTAAGTTATGAAACTTGAGGTAAAGTACTTTTTTAATTTATTTGGTGCATTTTCAATGTATTTATTTATTTAGTGGTTCATTTAAATGTTTCTGCTTTTAATACTAATTGTCAGTTTTGGACCTCCGTACAGCAGAACTTGGAAGAGGTAATTCAGTGACTGAATCAGGTGAGTTGGAGCAGGGAAATATGTAAAACAAGCAGGACTGCGGCCCTCGAGGACCAGGACTGCTCACCCCTGTTCTAAAGGTTATTCTTTTTTGCCATCTTTAAAAATCACAATTAGAAAACCCGAACAAACGAACACCTCAGAATGACATTCATTGACTAAATTTGTTCAAGAGAAATTGCTTTTTTTTTCTTATTAGTGTCACAATTTTTTCCAGCTGCCTTCAGACATTTGGTCTTCCTGGACCAGAGTTCCCTGTGGAGTGTTTACTGACCAGATGAGCTTTCCATCTGAGAATCCATTAATCCTCTTAGTTTAAATGCCAATACTTTGTAAATACAGAAAAGGGTCACTCGTTGTCAGCAACATAATGTTAACATTGGCCTTTTGAGTGTAATGTTGGCAGACACCCATCATTACAAAACCCAGTTTGCAAATGTACAGATTTGGACCAGATTTACCAAGAAGTTGAACCCTTTCTTTGTTTTATTTTAATGTTTTTTTTTAAAGGCATGGAAATTACAACAGCGGGAACAGTTTTACATGTATTGAGATAAGGAGTTTTATTTAAAACTTTTGCATAAAGGTGATTACAGAGATACATTATTAATCAATTTTGTCAAATTTCATCAAGATATTTTATTTTCTTTTGATGCTGATATTATCATATTACCATGTATTTTTAAATAGCTACATGATTAAATTGTCTGAAGAACCCCCTTGATATTTCAAGAACCACAAAGCCTCACAAAGGAGAAATGTAAAATAATTATACTTTTGGATTTGTAAAACTTTAAATGTCCGAAATAAACTTCCTTTACTATTTAGATTTACTTACATACTTGTATTTACGGAGCCCGCGTGGAGACACGGGGGGATTTTTTTCCTTTTGCGTTCCCACGTAATACCTTTGCGTTCCCTCGCAGTACTTTTGCGTTCCCACGCAATATTGTTTTGCGTTCCCACGCAAAAGATTGTTTCGTATATGACCTGAATTAAATCAGATTTTTTTTTGAAATATCCGGTTACCAAAACAGGATGTGTCGCCACAAGTTCATGAAATTGACATTGATGTTGCGTGGCTGCACTGAGTTAAAATATCAACATATGACATACTTCCATGTGTAGTTGTGTGATATATTCATTCTGAAGCTGAATTAAATCAGTAGGCTACTCGCTAATGGTGAACATGTGAGTTTGTTAATAAACTGGCAGGCACAACAGTGATAAACTACTTTTGCAAGGGAACGCAAAAGGTATTGCGTGGGAACGCAAAAGAAAAAAAAATCTCCCATGTCCCCTCACGGGCTCCATATATATTATATATAAAGTTAAGTATTTTAATATTTTTCGGGGGTATGAATGGAATGTGGCATCCTTGTATGTCTTTGATTGAGTGGGGGGTGAGGATGAGGGTGGGACGGTGCGATTGTGTATGTTTGGGTATTTGTCAGGCTGCGGTCTGGACTGCCCCTACTGCTGGTTTACCTGGGGGCCCGCTGCTACTCGGCCCCCCGGTGGGGTGTGCGGCTGGCCGCCGGCGTGCTGGGGGTTCCCGAGGTCTGGGGCTGGGCACTGGGGTGTGTGCCAGCCTGGCCTGGTGACTGCCTGCTGGGGCTCAGGGCCTCTGGACCTGTCGGGCTTTGGCCTGGAGGGGTTGCGCCCTGGGGGCCCGGACCTCTGTGCCCTTTCCTGGATCTGCTCTGGTATGGCGGGTGCCGGTGGGGCCCATGAGTTTGTCGCTGCTGGCCCTGGGGGCTGTGCGTGTGGTCACTGGGGGGGGACTCACCCAGTTTTCCCCTATGGTCTGTCTGATCTGGGGGGT
>NW_013952607.1:407049-424483 GCF_001266775.1 Austrofundulus limnaeus
GGATTAAAATACAATAAAATACATTCGATTGTTTTCCAAGTAAAAATAAACCACGTGATCTGAAAGCTTCTTTGCCCGTATTTTGAAAATTTATACCCGGAAGTCAATGTAACGGCAAGGGATTTTATTTCGAAAGGTGGCGGAAGTGGTGTTATTTTCCTAGCGAGCTGCACAGGAAGAGGATAGTCAACAAATAATACTGTTGTTTGGCGTGTTTGTGGTTCTGTAACAGCGCTGGAGTTACTGTGGAGGTGACTAAAAGCCGACACCAAACAATTTAGATTAGCACTCGTTGCTCCGTTCGCGCGGAGACTTCCTGGAAAAAACGAAGTTCGTTCTTCAGGTTCCACAGCTAGCCTGTTAGCCTCCGCGGCTAACAACTTTTCATTCATTACTGGCTGTGTATGTTTTCCTCTTTGTTGCCAGCTAACGTACGGCTTCACAGCAGCATTACCGTTCGGGGCAGCAGACGTTTAATTCGTTAATAGTTTATTTTTGATGCTATTATTTTCATACAACTTAAGCCATAGTCAGGATGTCCTCATCTAGTTTCGATTATTGGCTGCTTTTATTTCTCTAATAATTTTTGAGCTGTTACACAAAACTAGATCAGTTATGCTGCAACAGTACGTATTGTCTCGTTCTTTTAATGTCGGCTCTGTAATGATGTATCCAAATACATATTTAAAAAAAATCAAAGAATTGTTTGAAATTATAAAAATAACCTCTGTTGTTAGACAGATGGCAAGGCTTTTTAATGTATATTACATTAATACACTAATGTAACAAATGAAGTGTTAAAAGACTGCAGTAACTGTTGACACTGCTCAGTTCTGTGCCTTTCTTGATTATTTTTTATTTTTAGTCCTTTCTACCTGTCCTGTCCGCCCATGATGGTGATCGTGGGGCTGTAATGAAGGAGTGATCAGAAAGACCCCGCGGTCTTCTTGCTGCGCCACACACTTCCTCATGGATTCCAGCGGCGATGAGGCGCTCGACATCATCATCACCAACGTGGTGGCCACGTTCAGGACCAGGTGCCACCTGAACCTGCGCACCATCGCCTTAGAAGGAACCAATGTCATCTATAAGCCCGAGGTCGGGGTGAGTTAGCCATAATCTTTAAAGTAAAATCTATAGAAATTTTCCTTCAGCTGTTGGAGAAAAGTGGGATTTAAAAGATAATGAATGGTCATTTTGTTTTCCCAGAAAGTATTGATGAAACTTAGGAAGCCCAAGATAACCGCTTCAATCTGGTCCTCAGGTAAAATCATCTGCACTGGAGCAACAAGGTAAGACAATGTAATTATACTTAAAATTCGCATACCCAACAAATAGAACTAGTGTGCAGGAGGTCTGGAGAACTATTTCTAAAAACAGTTAAAAGATTCAGGAAGGCTGGTTTCTTTGAGAAAAGTGGGGGGAAAAAAGGGTGACTCTGTTTTTAGCTGATTTGGATTTAAACTCTGAATTGGTTGTAAACACTGGTATTCAAATGGACAGCGCAGAAAACAATGCTGGTGCACAAGTTTTCTACCCAAAGACTCAATTGCAGCCCTAGTCCTTAGTTAGGCTTTTTAAACAGTAAAGAAAAATAGTACTACAATTGTCAAAACTATTAATACAAAAGATATGAAATGACAAAATCAACAACCAGACCATACATTTTTCAGAAACACACACATGAAGAGGAGAAATACAAAAACACATTGCACTTTTCAAAGCACTGTTTTGAATCGAACAGCGCGTTGCATCATTTATACTTAAAGGCTTTCACTGTGTCCCTGTTACTATGGTTACCCCCTTTGGATACAGACTGAGGCAGCACATTAATGCAAAACAGCAAACGCAGTTTTTATGTAACCAAGGAAATGTTATCAGGAATAAATAAATGTCTTACATTCTGAATACTTATGGAGTGTTTTTTTAAAAAAAAAAACAGAAACTACTGATAACAGTGATGATGCAGTTTAAGTCTGTTGCTAATGCTAGTACAGTTTTGAGATTTTGAGCGCTGTAAGGGTCACTAACTAAGACTGAGCTTATTTTTGTTTGCGTTGTATCTGTTTTGCATGTCGAAGCATACAAAGTAATGTCAACTCATTCCTCTTCTCTCTTCAGCGAGGATGAAGCAAAGCTGGGTGCTCGCAGGTTAGCTCGCCTTCTCCAGAAACTTGGCTTTAAGGTGAGAAGGATATAATACAAACATTAATCTTGGATTGGTGTGATGGGATTGATTTTTTTTTTTTACTCGGTTGCTCCCGTTGCAGAAGTGCAGATCTGCGTCAGAGCAGGCAGGAAGAAGCGAGATCAAATATAGAGAGTGAACAAAGCAAGCACAGCAGATCATTCTGTCAGCTTAGATTGCACAATCTCAGATCTGATCCCCACATGCTAAAATGTGTAGCATCCATATCGACCTCTGTGAACACAGCCTGCTGCGTGTGACATCACATCTTCTGCACATAAGGCTCTGGGGTCGGATTTATAAAGCTTGCATACGCACAAAACGAGCCCAGAAACTTGCGTACGCCACTTTTCACGCAAATGTTGTGATTTATAAAATCCAAACTTGACGTGAAAACGTGAGGTGCCTCACGCCAGCTCTGACCCATGCCTACGCTCATTTTGGAGACAGGAAACTGCGACACGGACGGTGAAGTGAGGAATTAGAGCCACACTGTAATGATCTCTGTCAGATA
Organism: Austrofundulus limnaeus; assembly: GCF_001266775.1. Lineage (NCBI taxonomy): Eukaryota > Metazoa > Chordata > Actinopteri > Cyprinodontiformes > Rivulidae > Austrofundulus > Austrofundulus limnaeus. The sequence continues at coordinate 409,752 of NW_013952607.1, forward strand.
TTTAATTTCACTTCATGACTTCGATTTTAGATAGACTTTAGCTTTCTTAACAGTATTATTTATTCTGCTGCTGAGCCATAAGGATCTTTGAAATAAAAAACTTCACTCTTAAATAAAAGTCCACGCAACTCCATCCATCTCCCTCCTCCTCAGACGACCCTGACCCACAGACCCCTCCCTGGCAAGAGACATTTCAACAGCACCACGGCAAAAGTCCATGCTTTGGGTACTCGCCCCTCACCAATGTGGATGTGTCAGGATTCACTTTTTAAAGTGTATTTCTCACGCGCGCACGGGGATGTGAGTGGGGTGAGGAGACGGTCAGCTGGAGATAACAGCAGGCCGGACGGGGGAGGATGGGGGAGAAGAGCGGTGAACTTATTTCTATTTTCTCTGACTTATTTAAATTTATTTATTGTTTTTATCATCCTGCAGGCTCTGAGAGAAAATTAATCTGAAGCTGAGTTTCTGAAAAAAAAAATGGTGAGATTGCTCTAAACGTGTGTAAACCTGCAAATTGAGGGAAAATCTGATTCAGTTATAGACATTCTGTTCACGTGAGCAGCTGTCAGCACCTGTCCTCCTCCAGATGCACGACAAAGTGTGTCTGAGCCAATCACTGATCAGCTGACTGATTTAAATACATCTTAACATTCATGAGGTGTTTTGCATTGACTGTTTATGGTTGAGTCTGGGCGTATAGAGGACAGAACCTGAGGCGGGACCTTGTGCTCAAACTCTGAGGTGAAGCTGTGATTTATAAAGGAAAGGTGCGCAGAAACATGCGTACGCACGGTTTTATAAATCTGAATTTTTTTTTGGCGTACGCCATTTTCAGCTTTTGGCCGTACGTTCACTTTTAGTATGGTTTCCACACAATCCTTTATAAATGAGACCCCTGGACTGTTCCCACTTGAGCTGGACCTAAATTATAACTTGGACTACCACACCAAAACAATGCAGCTCTTAGCAGAAAAATATGGGAGCATGGAAGCACATTCCTCAGTAAATTTGACTTTAAAAGTTTTGAGTATTTACTGAGCATGTGTTTTAATCTTTCTCGTGCACTGCAACCTCAACTCTTAGCAGTTATTTACAGGGTGCACAAATGAAGTTTAAATGCAAACCTTCGCATTATTGAGGCTTTGCAATACTCTTGTATTTTTGTGTTTCTTGTCCGTTCAGGTGAGGTTTTCAGCGTTCAAAGTTGTGAATGTGCTCGCGGTGTGCTCCATGCCATTTGCAGTCCACCTTATAGACTTCACAAAGAACAACCGACCCATCGCCAGGTAGTACACTTACTACTGTTTAGACCCAACTGTTGCCTTTTTTTTGTAATCCTGATCTATGAGGTCAAACAGAATTTGATTAGCAGTCTTTAGACCTCACATGTGAGTCATTGATCTTCAAGACTATTAAACATTTTGATCACACATCAAATAGCTTTACAATCATTGTAACTGATTTTTAGTTTTGTCCAGGTTTTTGCTGTCTGCTGTTCTTAAACTTGTAATATTACATTTGTTTAACATTTGCTGTTTTAGACTGACCTCTAGTGGCTAAAACAGTATTCTGTAATTTTTTTTTCTTAGTTTTATACTATATAAACTTAGCCCAAAAAATAATGACATTTGTGTTTAGTAGATTATTCCTTTGTTGTAACAATGCTTCTTGGTAATAAATCTTGTATTGGGCACCTGATTGGCAGCACCTGGGGGTCCCAGAAGCTCAAAACAAGCAACAGCAAAATAAACTGTTTTGGCAGGGAAGAGTTGGCAAATGTTTCATGTGTGGAACCCACATCCTCAGCTCTACTACTACTATCTACTATCCCTCAAATGCATGTTCCTTACAAATGTGGCACCATTTAAAAGGGAAATTAACAGGCTTTCCAACAATTTAAGATTTATTGCCAAGAAGCATTGTTACAGCAAAGAAATAATCTACCAAACACAATGTTTATTACATTGTGTGCCCAGTATAGTTGTTACAGTTTTAATACTTTTGTGAACTATTGGGGGGGATAAATCTAGTCCTTTCTGTTTACTGAAATAAATTTCTAACTTTAATCCTCTTTCTGTCAGTTATGAACCTGAGCTCCATCCTGCTGCTATGTACAGAATCAAAACTCTGAAAGCTACAGTCCAGGTGTTTTCAACTGGCAGCCTCACAATTACAGGTTTGTCAGTCACACACACACATACACACTCTTTCCCTCCCTCTCTTACACACAGCTTAATGGATTAGGGTCACGCTGTCATAATAATCTTTTGTAGTCTGTTATCAAATGTTTTGTAAATAAAACAAACAATATATTGGTAAAGCTTCAATGTTTCTCCTATTCTTTTAGATTTCATGCAGTTTCACTGCTAGCTTCTTTGTTTTCCTCGTCCTTAAAATGTGTTCTTTCTGCTGTCCTTTCACCGCACTTTAATTCAGGACCAAATGTGCAGAACGTGGCGGCAGCAGTGGAATACATCTACCCTCTTCTGTACGAGTGTCAGAAACCCCTCTGTAAGTAAAGGAGCATTTCACAAGTTCAGAGGGAGATATGAGGAAGCACTTCATCTTTGGTTGGATGTGGCAACAGACACTCATGTCTGAACTGACTCATAGACTGGACTTGGATCTCTGAAGTCCTAACCCCCCCACCACCACCCTCACTTGGAGTTTAGGATGCTTATGCATGGACACAGGAAAAGAAAAAAACAGTTTTAGTGATGTAACTTTTAAAGCTTAACAGTGATTATTGCTAAGAGTTTGTGTTCAGACTAAGAAGCCTCCTCACAAGGAGTTTCTTTTCTTTTAAATAAAACAATTTTAATCTCCGTCCACAGTCCGACATGCGTTTCATACTGTGCAGAATTCTGTGAGAAGGCTGGAAGATTCAGAGCTGTTACCTCTGTACACAAAGCTGAAGCAGGTTTGATGTGCATAAAAACGTTTTCTTTTTTTAAAAACTCTTGCATTTGTCCAAAACGAGCACACTTTCTGGTTGTATTATTGTTTGTTCCTAATGTTTTTACATGCAAATTTGGATATTTATTTTCTAATGTTAGTCTGCAAATATGAAACGTTTCCTTTTTAATCCCAGTATTTCACAACATCCTAGCTTTCAAAACCTCATCCGACTCCGCTAACACAGCTCCTGGTTCGTTAACGTTCAAAAAGACCATTTTTTATCTTTATTGATGTTATGAAACACTCGGTTGTGAACGCGATGAACAAAGTAGCAGAAGGTTAATGTGAAACCACAAATGAGCGGTCGCTCCGAGGACTGTTGTACAGCGGCAGTAACGTTTATCAAACTGTGTTGTAATACATTCATTAGAGCTTTTACAGCAGGATAAACTTTACGACTTTAAAAACACAGTGTGGGAGAAAAAACAAACAAACAAACAAACTTTATTTGTCCATAACAGCCGATTGCTCCGTCAGGCTTCACGTCACAGAGGAAACTTCTGTTTGTATAAAATGTTTGTGTCTAAAAAGAAATGTTAGAAAAAACTTTGATGTCTGTGGGATGGAGTACGTTTTAAACTAGTTTCAATTAAGAATTTGTGACACTTCAACTTTTGTATTTTGTATAAAAATAAAATGATTAAAAGACTCCTGATGATTTTTTTTCTGTTTGGGTTTTGCCACTAGTTGTGAACATGATCTGAGCTTATATTTATCAAACTTTTTAAAGGAATTTTAGACTTAAGTGCTGAGAATTTCTTCAATTTACTCCTGCTTTCAGGTGAGTATAAATGATAGTCTTTTCTCTAGAAGTGTGTATTTATACAAAATAAGCAAACATGACGTATGAACATTGTGTTGAATGTGAGCTTAAGATTTTCACTATTTTATCTTGACATTTCTCGGAGAATATTCTGGAACATGAAATCTGATGCAGTGATTGGTCCGTGTCGTAAATCAGCTCTAAGACTGACTTAAGATTTAGTTTTTCACATCGCTTAAAGTGAGACTGAGACGCTTGATAACTGCCTTTTAAGCCCAGCTTTTAAGATTCTTTTTACACTTAAGTCCATTCTTAACAGCCTTTCTAAGAAGTTCGATAAATACAATCTGATCACTTTAAAAACTAATTTTATTTAAATCTACTGCATATCAAAATATTTAAGAAAGTATTGTTAACATAACAGATCAGCCACAAACTAATTCTTCCAGGTTCTACTCGTTAGAAATGATGTAAAACTTTAATGTTTTGTGAAGATTTAGCAGCCAGAAACAAGCAGTTTTGTTTCCAAAATACGTCAATAATAAAACTGGTTTGAGGTGTTTCCATTGTTGTAGAATTTAATGGAAAACCTCTGCACTAAAAACACATTTTTCAGGTTTTTAGGGTTTGTTTTTTTTTAAATACAGGTACTGTAAACTTGTCAAAATGGAGAAAATAACTGAAGTAATTCAGTTTCACCTCTTAGTTCTATCTGGTGCTTTGAGGCTTTGATTGTATTGAAATTGGTCAAAATATACAAACTATGTATTCTTGCATCTAGTTTTGTGTTTTGACCAAAAAAAAAAAAAAAAAAAAACACTACGTAAACCCTGAGCTAAATTGATTTAAGAAAATTCTCAAAGACAGTTCTCTTCTAGGTGTGTAATTTCCATTATCCCTGCTCAGGTGTTTTATAAAAAAAAAGGAGCTAAATAATGAAATCCAGCTACCACTGCAGGGATGTAAAAACTATTTTTCTTCACTCTCAGGTTACAGCAGGTGAACGGCTTTAAAAGGCTCAGTTGTTTCCTGTTCTGCACTCCTGTTGATCAGGCTCTGCTGTGGCTGCGCCGGCCTAAAGATGTTCGCCTCCATGTTCTTCCTGGTGAACCAGAGAAAGAAGAAACAAAATACAGAAGAAATCAGTTTTTTTCCAACAGCTTACACGACCGAGATAATGTTTGAGCCGCCTCTTACTTCTTTGCCAACTGTTTTGAGATCTCCTCCAGCGTGCGGCCTTTGGTCTCAGGGACGCAGAGGATGACGAACACCAGCAGAACAAAACTCAGGGCGGCGTACAGGAACATCACGTTAGGAACACCAATCTTTTCTAAGATGAAGAAATGGTCTTTGTCAGCTCTGCTTAGTTCAGACAAGAAAAATATAATACGGGACTATTCAACTGGTGGCCTGTAGGCCACATTTGGCCCATGGGTCACTTCCGTCCGGCCTGCCAATGAGTCAAATACTGCGATATAATTCAGAAAGTGGCTAAATAACTGGATTTTGTATGACATGTCCCTTATGCAGACTGGGACCACTACGTCACACATGGGTGGCCAGGAAAATTACATAATTCTTTAACTGAAAGATTCTGCAGATCTTTATGTTTTCCTCATTTCCTTATGTCCTTATACAGGCATTGACTATAAACATGGGTGTCAGAACCATTTTAAAAGTGGGGGGACACACTGTTATGGGGTCTGGGGGTCCACCCCCAGAAAAGTTTGAATGAATTAGATGCCATTTCCTGCATTCTGGTGTATTTTACCAGGCTGATTAACATACTTTTACCTACATAAATAAACACTTAATTTATTAATTATTTCAGAGACAGATTTGTCATTAAACTAGTTTCATTATCCTGATTTGATTTGATTTATTGATTCAACAGGAAAAGATTACTAAAAATCAAGCCTGACTCAGCATAATTGCTGTTTTACAGCAGGTTCCTGTTCTGCAGCACATAAAACACTCAGAATTACAGCATCACAATCACATCATTATACACCATAGACACAAAGACAAACAAGCATACCAAATTTCAAAAAGGCAGCATTTGCAAAATAGGACATCTAAATATGAGCACAACAAAAAGTGTCCAGCAGATGGCAGACAAGATTCTTCTTAAAGGGCTGTAGTTTTGAAATGGACTTTATGTTTTGAGGAATGTCATTCCATGCTTTAGTATAAACATAGAAGAAAGACCTCTGGCCATAACAGTTTTTAATAGTTGGTAATGTCAGTTGTCCTTTTGTAACAGATCTAGTTGAATGACCACTTCCAGAATTTGATTTGGTCTGTTTTTAAACTCACTGCTACAGTTGAGATAAGGTTAATTAATGTGTCACAATTTATCATATCTAATGACTATAGGGGTGCTTTTTACTTTTATATTGTTTATTGATTTATTTTTAATTTTAACACGTCATTGTGCCAAATAATGATGACCTTCAACTGCATGTTTAAAACTAGTATTAATAACTTTACCACAGGTGCAATATTGATAACCACCAACAGTGAATTTAAAGGGGCATTTCACTTTTTCTGACTTAGTGATGGGTCTACTCAGAACCAAAAGGGACAGAGCATCGTGCAGCCTTCATAACAGAAAATTACACTGTGATATTGTGACAAAAAAATAAATATAAATAAAAAAATTGCCATAAGTCAGATTACATAAAGAAAATAATCACTTTTTTGAGCTTGGTGATTTTTCGAACAGTTAAACACTGTTCAGGAGGATTATTACACCCCTAAAGGTTGTTTCACTGTGGAAGGGGTGTGTACAGCGGGGTGGGCAATGGGGTGGCCAAAGGCTCCGCCCCTGCCCTTATGGCTGCTTATGATAAAATGTTCTAACCTGTGATGGTGAGGAAAGTCATAGAAATAAGCAGGTTTGTGGCCCAGTTCACAGCCGACACCACGGACACAGCTCTGCCCCGCAGTCCCATGGGAAAGATCTCACTGAGGATGACGTACACCACTGGAAAGAAGAAAAACAAGAAAGACGTTAAAAACTTAAGAGTCAAGGTTTGAGTTGCATCATCAGGTGTGTGTGTGTGTGTGTGTGTGTGTGTTGAGTAACCTATATACCTAATCCTTGTATAATTGCACTTGTTGAACCTTGTACCTAATTGTGCAAGGTGGTTGAAGCACATATGGATCATATGCTGGTAAGTTGGAAACATTTGTCAAAAACTTTAAGGGGGAGAATACAAAATAAAGGTATGAAACAGCCTGTCTAAACCCAGAAAGGTCAGTTTCTCCATTTGCTTGTGTTCAGATAGTGAGGAAAAAAATTAAATAAAATAAGAATAGTCATGCACTTACTTGGCCCCAGGCTAATGGAGAAGGCTGCCACATAGAGCAGCAGGCTGATCAGTGACGCCCACTTTAGTGAAGAAGAAACTTCAACACGAGTCCTTCCTCCTGGTTGCCCAAACCCCTCAGCATCAGTCCTCAGCACCTCCTCGGGGCTCCACTGACTGGGGGGACTGGTCAAAACATCACTGCTGTTCAAGTCTATAGAGGTTCTGTTAAAATCCAGCAGCACGCTTGTGTGGTTCAGTGTAACCTGGCTTTTGCAGAGGCTGGTGAGGTGAGTGCGGCTCTGCAGAGTCAGCGTACCGAGCGCGGCCAGCGACGTCACCATCGCGACGGCTCCCACGCACAGGAAGCTCTTGGTTCCCACGCGGTCGACCAGCAACACGGCGGGGATGGTACCGACTACTTTTACCACTCCGAAGCCCGTGGAGGCCAGGGTGGCCGCGGCGTCGCTGTCGAAGCCCACGCTGCGAAGGAGGGGCGACGCGTAGGAGAGGATGTTGGGCTGGCCCGTCACCTGCTGGAGGAAGACCAACGCCACGCCGGTGAGCAGCCGGGAACGCAGGTTGGCTCTGCTGCTGAAGAGCTCCCAGAAACTATGCTCCGATTCTTCTTTCAGTCCAGCCTGGATGTCCCGCAGCTCCTCCGCCACTTGCTCCTTAGCTACGCCTCTCATCTTTGCCAGCACGTCCCTCGCCCGCTCCACTTTGCCCTGAGCGACAAGGAAGCGCGGGCTCGGCGGCAGGAAGACGAGCGCGCCCATCTGGAGCAGCGCGGGGGGGATCACGAGTCCGAAGGCGTACGCCCAGCCGTGAGGCAGCGCGGCAAAGGCGTAGCTGCAGCCGAACCCCAGCATCACCCCCACGACTAACATCAGCTCGTACAGCGTGACCAGGAGACCCCTCCTCTCCCGCGGCGAGATCTCGGCGATGTACAGACACGCCGCCGTCCCCGACAAAGAGGTGCCCATGCCGACGATCATGCGTCCCAGCGCGAGCGACGCCAGCGTGGTCAAAGCCACGAGAACGACGGTCCCTCCCACCACCAGCCCCGCGCTCAGGAGCAGAGAGCAGCGGCGGCCGTAGCGGTCCAGAACGGGGCCTCCGGCCAGGCAGACGAGGAGCGCTCCGAGCAGGTGGGAGCTCACCAGCAGTTCCTGCTCCCTACAGGAGAGCGAGAGGACGCCCCGCAGCTGCAGCAGGACCCCGGAGGTCAGGCCCATCTCGTATCCCAGCATCAGGCCGCTCAGAGAGGCCGTCACAGCTGCGAGCACCACCAGCCAGCTGCAAGCTGAGAGGAGGAGCACAGATTTAGACATTTCAGGCACTTAAAGAGACAAGTCCTGGTCTCAAACACACTTTTTTTAAACATTTAAACAGAATATGAACTGTGGGCAGTCATGTAAATGTACTAACTAATCCAACTTATTAAGTCCGGAGGGAAACTCAAGGCACACAAAAGCTTTAAAGACATATTAATGTGTTAAAATAATGTAAAAGTTTTTTAAAACTGGGTCTTTGAGGGTCCCCATAACGCTCAGGTGGCCCTCAGAGAAGGTATAAGGCATAAGGTATAAACAAGCTTTGGCTTCATCATTAATTAGCTTTTTTTTAGCTCATGCTTGGGATCAACATTTTTACTTTCTAGGAATTTATACAACAATTTATTGGATAAGGATGTCCAGGAACGACCCTGGAACCACCACTGCATGGATTTGTGGATTGTTTTTAAACCTTTATTTAACCAGGTAAATTGAGATAAAAAAATAAATAAAAACTCTTTTTCAAGAAAGACCTGGCCAAGAATGAATTTTAAAGAATGAATGAAAAAAATATTAAAATCATTGTGTTATTTAATTATTCTACCCTAGAAAAAGAACAACTCAAATAAAATAAAAGCTACAAAATGACTGACATTCATGAGTGTATCTAAATATTCAACCACATCCATTTCTTACCCAGTTTTTAAAGTTTACCTATTTGTTTGTGGCCGCTCGATGGATCAAGGTTTTTAGTTAACCATGAACAAACTGGTTTTCTACAAACAGGTACACCCACTTCAACAGCGCTGGATAAGTACAGTACTGTGCAAAATTCTTGAACCACTCTTCCTTTCTACTTTGCTACAGAGACGGACTTTACTGCAAGTTTGCAAAAAATGTAAATGAAAACAACCAATGTCCAAAAAAGGACGTTGGCAATGCTTGAAAAACAATTGGTTATGACCAAAAAAATAAATAAAAATGCTGTGTTATTTTTTTCTTTGCAGTGGAATGCATGTAAGGATTGGTGGCTACAGATGGCTGCATTGATCTAAACAAAACACTGATCAACTAATCATATCAATGATCTATTAAATCAGATCCCTCAGCCAAATCTAACCAAACTCTCAGGATTTCCCAAGTGTTGGACAGACATGTATGTAACATAACGCTTCTCACCTTTGGCCTTGGCCCTAAATAACTGCACAAAAGGGAAAAATACTTGCGTATACATACTCTGTCCTTTGGGTGGGGCCAGTTTCTGGGTTTCACAGGAGTGGCTGCCTGAGAGGTGAGAGGTCATGTTGGTCTTGTTGGGGTCCATTGTCAACCAAAACTGACTGTACGTCAAGCACAACACAATGCATACAGTATTAGAAATGCAAAACATGAAAACACAACGGGTCAGTCAAGTTCTTCACAACTATGTATTATTGTAAGAAAAAAGAAGAACATTATCCTAACTCAGTCCTTGTTTATTATCTGCTACTACGCCACGAGTTGTGTCTCCACAAATAAATACACACCTTATATTACTTATTACCTAAATATACGTTGTTGTTTTGTTATTTAATGCTAAGAAATGTATCACTGCAAGCAGAACTTCTCCTAAGAAGTTCCAATTCTGCAACTTTTGAACTGCAATCTAATCAAGACAAAAATTACAAAAAATAAATAAAATAAAATAAAATCTAACCAGACAGCTGTGCAGAACTGCTGTAAAAACACACAATTGACCACAATAAAAACCCAAATAAACACATTTGGGAGAGGCCATGCCTCTGCAGGTGATGACAGTGTTGAAAGAGCAGGATTAGGTCTAAAACGTGCAATAAAATGACTTTATGAACTAAATTAAGCTTAACCCTATTCATTTTCCAAATCACAGCAACTATTTCTTGACATTATTCAGAGCTTGCTTTCTTCTTTTTCCTCCAACTGTAACATTATTCCAAATCTAGACCTGAAACATTGGTGGGTTTTCAATAAAAAAACTTTTTATTTTTTTTATAAAAGCCTTAACTGTCAAAAAGTTAGACGCAGATAGTTATTGGGTGTGTGTGTGTACCTACACGTTATTAAACGCTAAACCAAACATCGCTAAAGCTAAAGCTAAAAAAGCATCGCCAAAGTCTTTACTTACCCATAATGCAAGTTTAAACTCGTCTCGCAACATGACAGATTTAGCAATATGTTTCGGTTGTTACGACAGCTCCTGCCATTGTTCCTACCTGACGCCCCAGCTGTGAAACTGCAGTCGGTTCAAGCTCGTCTTAGTCGAGCCATTCGTCTTCACTCTCAGCTGTTCAGCTCTTGCTTTTTTCCTCTGTCAAACTCTCGTCGGGCTCATGTCAGCTCATGCGCTAGTCTTGTTATGGTAAGGCTTTTTTACGTAGCCCCGCCCTCTTCCGTATTCAGTAGCCAATCAGAGACGGAAGTTCAGCCTCCCGAATTCCCAGTTGATTTCTGATTGGTCCGGGCGCGTCTAACTGCTGGGTGTTCACAGAAAGCCAGTGTAGCCCGAAACTAAAATGACATAACAGGTCAATAAAATGGTCTAATGTAGGGAAATAAATATCAATGTATCGGGGATTGGGCTTATCTTTGCCTTTTAGTCTTTATTTCCAACATTATAATTATAATTAAGAAAACTCACCTGTGTCAACACTGCAAGTGAAAACAACAACAAAAAATTGCCGCCTGCTGTGCTGCAAAGCTCAGATGTTCTACTTTCTGTTACACCTGCTCCTGCTGCTTCAGAAATGACAGAATGTAACCTTTGACACGCCTCTGTTCGGGCCATGCTTGCTTTCACAGACATGCCTTTCAGACCTTCTGACCTGCAGGATCCAAATCCAAAGTGTGGCCTTGTTTAACCCCACATCCCCCACCCCACGCCAGTCATTTGACCCCAGTAAAAGTGTGCATGTGTTCCAGGTATTATAGTGAGATCTGCTGACACATCTATAAAGAAACATGCTTTTGTTGTTGGGGTTGGGGTATGCAATTTTAACCATCTTAATTTTCAAGACAAGCTTTCAAATCAGAATTTGGGTAAGGAAAACAGGAGTTCTGGGTATAGTTTGAGCAAACTGCTAACAATTAAATGTAATTTAGCACATAATAAATTAAAAGTCATAACTACAAATGTGCGTGTGATTACTTTTACTATGTGAACTCGGTAACTGTAATGAAACTAATACTTTTATGTTTAAGCTAGTTATTCATGACATCCTTTAATGATCTAGGTTTTCATGACATGCTGTTCATCTGCAGATAGAATGATTAAAGTCAGAACAAGATTTGCTAACAACAGTCATTCTTAGATATTACTTGTGTTTATCTTTGTGTTTTCCATTGACCTTGTATCAAATCTTGCTAAGATGACATATTGGTGTTTGTTAATGTATATATGAGGCCTCTCGAGACACAGGGAGTAGTGTGGAGAGACAGTGACTGAGAGAAGCAGAGGCACAGAGACAGGCCAGGTTGTTCTCTGTGTTTCCTGTTGTTGCAATAAAACTCAGCTGATCATCTCACGGAGTACCTTCATTCTTGGACCACGTATTTCTGTCTTTGTTAAATAAATATTGCCATGACAGTTTGGCGTTGTTGGCAGGATCAAAAAGCTGTCGTGGCATGATTTACCAAGAATGCAGAAACACGTTGGAATAAATGCACAGAAAGTCTGCGTGTATGGTCGTCAAATGATTTAATTCTGAGCGACAACAAACAGAAGTCAATCAGGAAGTCTGCCGTGTTGTGACTGACTCGTCAGCAGAGAGCAGCCAATAATATAACATCATGATAACATCATGTGACATGCTTATAACCAATCACAGATCGCCAACTGTAACCATCTAACCAATGACAGGGCTGTCAAAATGGAAACACCTTATCAGAAATTAAAGAGGTCATGCATTGCTGGAGTCTTGAAGTCTGGCCGACAGAGTAAAACAGCCAAAACTGGTTATAATAAGATATGATTACTGGGCAGTGTCAAGGTAGAACAGATATACATAATTAATCCATAACAGTAACCACAAAAACGGGGCTTGGCATGTTTGCTGGAGGCTCAAGACTGCCAGCGTTTTCATGTTACCTCTTTAACAGAAAGAAGAAGATAGTTTAGCAAGTTCTAAAAATGTAATGTCACAGCTTTCACAATTTGGGAACAATTTAAACATGGATGTCTGGGTTTCCTTCATATACTTATAAAGTAAGTTTAAACCAAGCATTTATGCAGGGCAGTCACTCAGGAGGAAACAGGGTTACATTTGGGTAGCAGACAAGACTGCTGCAATGAAAACCATCCTTTGTAAATGACTGTCACGTTTTATTTCCTTCATCATATAGGCTCAATAAACTGCTTCAAGCTCATTTTCATACTTTCATTGACTGACACTAGGAGGTGCTGTATAAAAATGAGATTTGGCCATTTTTGTACAAGTTCCTTTGCATTTGCAGGTTCAAAACACGTTTTTCATTAAGCAGTCTGTTATATAATACTGCAGTGCAACAGTATACACTTTTATTTGGTCATGAGAACACCTGCATGGGAAGTCTGAATATGGATTTTGTTAGCATAGCTGAATGTATCCCTGATATATATCTTTTTTTCTAACCAGCAAGTAGTTTAACAAGTAGGACACACACGTTAAAATACATTTTGTTGCATGTTCTAGTGTTTTTCAAAAAAGTAATAAAAGCCCCACAAGACCATTGAGTATATCCCTTTTAGCTGCTCAAATAAGATTCTTCGTTAGAGGACCACCCTGTCATTATGTACAAATACAACACAAGGGCAACGCACATGAAAGGTTTTGGGGATTGTTTCACCCAGGGCCGGCCCTAGCCAATTTGGTGCCCTAGGCAAGATTTCAGGTGGTGCCCCTTGTTCAATTTTCTAAATCTCACTGCCAATTTACACACATTTACATACCAAATTAAATCATTTTGTTTTTGATATTATTTTTTATCCTTAGAAACTAAGTTGTCCAATTAAAATATTTACTAATATCATTCATTTGAAAGAGAATACCAGAAGTCTAGCTCTACCTGCCACCATTTGCTGACAGCAATGAGGAAGACCTGTTCATGTTAACGAGCAGCTGCGGAGTGAAGCAGCTCTAGGGGGTTTCAAAGGCATTCTCCCCTGGAAAAGTTAGTAAAAGATTGACTCAAAATTCAGCAATTTTCAGCCACTTGAAGAGAATTTTACTAAAAGCTGTATTTTATGTATTACTGAAAACTAGACTTTAACCTGAGCTTAAGTCTGAGTAAATATACTTAACTATGACACATTTAGTACATTAAAAAACTAAATGACTATAACATAAATACAAATGCTATCTTAGCAAACTTTGGCTAATATTTAGTGTTTTAAATACATAATTTACATATCAAATGATTACTAGGTGTCACATTTTTGGTACGGAGCCACTGAAGTCAGAGTGATCAGAACCAAAGGGTTATAAACAACATTTAGTTTCACAACAACTCTAGACGAGAGACTGAAAACTGCAACATTACATCACTCCTATCACCAGTCAACAAGTCCTTTCAGAAAAGCTCAAACCTGTCACTGTACTCACATCTGCAGAACTGTGTCCTCTGCACAGACAGGCTGAATCAAGACGCTGCGCAGCAAATCATGCCTGAATGCATCAAAAGTGTCCAAACTCAGCTGTCAGAAAACAGCTGCTGCAAGGAATTTGTATTTGCAGCAAACATCAGTTTGATTATTAACGAATATTAATTATCATGTTCTAAGAATTCATTTTACCAACAGGTTTACTGAGTGACTAACTTCGGGTCGGAGTTCAGGTTCCACATTACATGAACCAAAACAGATGCATTAGTCAGCTGGAAAATGACACATTCATGAGCATTATAAATCGTAAACGTTCTAAAGTTATAAAACTATTTTTCCCAACCTTATCTGATATTGATTGTTGCAAAACATGGTTGTTTATTATTATATTTTTTGTACACTCATGCTGCTAAAAATAAGATGGCTTGATGTGCTGCATTTATTAATTTATTTATCTTTAGGTTAACATCCTAAATGAAACACTTAAGTTTCAGTGGAAAGTTTTCCACTATTTTCAATATTTTCATTACAAGGAATCAGTCAGTTTTAGAGACATTGAGGTAAAATTTGGAGTAGTTAAGAGTCATTCACAACACACAATCTGAGCGCAAACAGACGGGGATAGAGCCAAACGGGTGGCCAGGATGACACTTGCCAACCGTGGTGTGTGATTGGCCACCCCCAAATGACTGACAAGTGGGGTGGGGTTTGCATGTGGCATTTCAAGGATAGGCATACAGTGAGAAACAGTTTTTGCTAGCTGGGGTATGTCAAGGGGATTACTCTTGGCTACCACCGCACCTAATTTCAACGCAGTTGAAATATAT
>NW_013952607.1:425723-459363 GCF_001266775.1 Austrofundulus limnaeus
TCTTCCAAGAGAATAACATCACTCTTTTGGACCATCCTGCATGTTCCCCGGATCTAAACCCAACTGAGAACCTTTGGGGATGGATGGCAAGGGAAGTTTACAAAAAYGGACATCAGTTCCAGACAGTGGATGCCCTTCATGAAGCCATCTTCAACACTTGGRGCAACGTTCCCACTAGCCTCCTAAAAACACTGGCATCAAGCATGCCTAAATGATTGTTTGAAGTCATCAACAAGAATGGTGGAGTTACTCATTACTGAGTCTTTTTTTTTGACACTTTGATTTCTGTTTTGGGGAGTTTTCGGGGTTTTTTGAGCTATGGTCTTAAACTTTTGATCAGCTGAAAAAAATCATGTTTGAGTGTCAATGCAGTTTTCAGACAATTCCCTGCTCAAAAGTTCTTGTCTCTTGCACTGATTTCTTCTTTTAACATTGTGAAGCTCTACTTAGATCCTTCTTAAGATCCAGTAGTGCAAAATGCAAATTCTTGCACTTTTTTGACTGGTCTTAAGATTTTGATCAGGAGTGTTTTTCTCAGCAGTGCAATCAGGTGTAACAGTTTCATCCTCTGGTTTCTGCAGACATTAAGAAGAAAACAGAGAAAGAAACCACACAGGACAGCAGATGGCAGTGTATGACTGAGGCTGCACAGCAGATGTTGAACTCTTACAAAAATCTCAAAACAATTTTACAGTCCAAAGAACGAACTGGACAATGACTTGTGGCTACCAATAATCAGACTGCACTCTGACCCCATAATGAAATAGAAAACACAAAGTTTTCATAGGTGCCTACCAGGTCACTTTCTTTAAGACATTTTATAAGTTCAGTTCCATTCTAATTTGACACGAATGTAAAACTAAACGCTTGAAAGCTATTGCTCAAATCTTGGTATGTTTCTGTGGAACAGTCATAAACAATATCTTACCTGTGGCAGATATCAAACATTGGATTGGAGAGTTTATTTCTGACCCGACTGATGAGCTGACAGCTAAAAAGTTGAAAACATTCATCATCACTTGGCAGAAAGGTATTACAATACTGTTGCCAAAAGTGAGTCAGAGTGCTTAGAAAGTGCTACAGTCAGTGAGGTATATGCTTCACAAGATTGACCACTGTGGTATGAGCACAACGCCATTTTGGAAGGGGCGGGCTGTCAATGTAAACAATTGATCACAGCTAGATTTCTGCGTGGAATTTCAAATAAGTACAAGTTTTTTTGTTGGTTAGCTTCTGCCTATTAGCAACATAGTTCTTTGCAGACGTGTGTACCTTGGTATCATGTTTTTGCCTGGTATGATATTATGTACTGACAAGCATTTCTATCAAATCAAAATACTGGTCATGATTATCACCTTCAGCTTTACCACCTAACAGTGTTGTCCTCGCCCCTAACAATATGGCCGCTCTCACCAACCATGAAGTCACGTGATAGCACCTCTAGTCAATACAACTCATTGGCTACAGCTACCTGCTGCTGCTTCTACTTGAACTATCAAAAAAAGGGCAGAAATATTGTGTAAATGACTGATGCAAAACTAACGCCAACGTTAATATTTCAAGAAATGTTTGAAAAGTTTTGAAACTGGAGCAGTTTTAGGAAGCAGAGATCCACTTTAGTTTTGACTTCATGTGATTTAGTTATCAGCGAATCAGTCTGAGTTTACCTTTGTTTCTCCATTGTTTCTCCAAACTGAGGACATTCAAAGAACTACCTGCAACAGGTAAGATGTTAAGTGTTTGTAACCTCTCCACAGAATCCCTTTTCTCAACTGTCATTTTTCTTAACGTCAGGTAAGTGGGAAACAAGAAAGCACGCTGATTTCTTCTAAACCCCCAAACTGCACCAACTTTCTGATTTATTGTCCTTCTCATTTCTACCATATCAAATATAAAATATTAAAACTTTGAGTATTGCTGAAGCTAATTTTTCACCTAATTAAACCCCTTCTTGTCAGCTGGACTACTAAAAGTTCACCCAGGGATTCACACAGTCATTGTTGCACAAGGCTGCTGACGTACTGTATTATGGAGAAAGTCCACGTTTCGCTAATCTGGTACATTAGCCAGTAGCTGAAGGTGCTGCGGTAAAAAGTAGTCACTGTTTATCTCTCGGTCCACATTCCTCAGATGTTTTCAGTTTACTCAATAATGCTATGATGTTCTTAGAAACATCCCGCTCCACAGAAACGGTTTCAACACAAAATCAATGAACGGACCCATTAAAAACACCCAGAAACACTTTGTAATGTGTAATAAAGTTAAACTTTTATTGCAAACCAAACATGGTCACATAAACAATTTTACAATTTACAGTACATTAAACAGAAATTATTACATATACATGTTTTTTTTCTTTTTTTAGGCATTACTTTTAGTCGTTTTCTTCTTCAATATACATTAAAACTAGTACACGTAACTCCAAATATACAAGAAACTTAAATACCGTCAAGTTTGCGTTACAGCAATATTAAAGTGGAATGTTCAGTTATGACGTCGCCGAGTAACCCGGCGTCACATCGGTGGGAGGCGATCGGAAGACTACACAGGGGGGTGGGGCGCAGTTGGGCAAGCGGAACTGCGGTACTTCTCGACGCGTGCCTCTCGTCGTCGTCGCCCAGCAGCAAGTGCAACTCTTTCCATCTCTCAATCAGCTTTTAGTGTGCAAACGAAGATACGAAACATTTGAGTCCCTGCGTCTCATCACTTAGTGCTACATCCTCAAGTGTCTTGAAAAGATAAAAACACAACATTTAACTAATATAACTAATGCTAACAACTAACGTGATGAGCAATGATGGAGAGAAAGAAAATAAAAGAAGGCACCTCTGACAGTAATGATACACCGCCCCCCTTATCTGTAACATTCAGCTTCCCCCCTGGTCTCCCCTTTTTTTTTTCAAAACACAAAAGAAAACAAAAGCACCAACAAGTGATCTCCAAGCGTTCAGACTCAGCAGGTAGGTCCCTGTAGGTGGAAGATGTTTCGCTACGTGGATGAAAACGGGGATCTAGATGTGCTTGCGATGTCAGGAGGAAGGGTTAAAGCTGCCTGAGCCATATGTGCAAAAAGACCTCCACCGTTGGGAATTGGGGGGGATTTAAGACTGCCAACGGGGGATTTAGGTTGATGGCGACATTCCCAAACTGGCTGATATTTACAGTGGACGTTCTCTCTCAGCAAGTATATTAAATGTGTTCAAGAGTCTGAGAGAAAACGGGAACACGTGGAGGTGAAGAGCTCTTGCAGGGTTTGTGTGGAAAAACAAAACAAAACAAAAAAACGTATCATTCCAAGGAGAAATGATGTGTTTGGGAGGGGCGGGAGGTCAAGATGCAACGTCCACGGGCACGGCGCAGTCTATGTTCAGTGAGCAAAAAAAAAAAAAAAAAAAACTAGAGTCCTGGTTAAGAGCCTGTGTTTTGAGTCCTATAGGTAGGAGTCCATGGACGGGGCGTAGGAGAAGCCCACGAAGGCCTCGGCTGCGTCTTTGATGCTGGAGGTGACGAGGGCGCAGTCTGGGGAGCAGCCGATGGAGCTGGGAACCGGCTCGTCCGTGAACTCTGGATCAAAGTGCCGCAAGTCGTTCGGTCCCGTCTGCAAGCAGAACAAAAAAGGAGAAGGGAGACGAGGAGGGATTAGTCTGTACCTTGCCATAATTGGACATGCTCTGGGCTTTTGATCTGGTTACATAAATGGAAATGAGGGTCTTTAGAGTGTTGAAAAGGGGGACCTACCACATTCGGGTTAAAGGGAGGGGTCATTTTCTTGGCGTTGAGGTCGTCCCAGTTGATAGGAGAGAAGAATATGTGGTTTTTGATTTCAATCTGGGGAATTCATATATGCATACAAAATTAGAAAAATGATTTAACATTAGGTAACGCATATACAAAAAAAAAAAAAAAAAGAAACTGTTGACTTACAAAGTCCTCTGCGCAGCCCAGTCTCTTGGTTCTGTCCTTTTGTAGCAGTCCCTCCAGCAGGTGTCGCGCCGCATTGGAAATGTTGGGTTTGAGCTGCAGGGGTTTGTTCAGGATGTTGTCGTACATCTCCGCCGTGTTGCGGCTGTAGAACGGAGGCTGTCGAGGGACGAGGGAACCCGTTAAAAACAACGGCGAAACGCCAACGGCCTTTAAAAATTTCGAACATATTTTAAAAAAAACACGTTACATACCAGGCCATACAGCATCTCGTACAGAACCGCTCCTAAGCACCACCAGTCTACTGTCCTGTCATATGGCTGCTTGTGTAGCACCTCAGGAGCCAAATACTGTAAAGCAAAAAACAATATGTCACTTCAGGCTAGAGAGCAACAAAAACCAGTTTGGAGCAGCTAAATTTCCCCTCCTTACCTCTGGTGTGCCGCAGAAAGTCGACGTGGTCCCGTTAGGTTCGATGTTCTCCTTACACAGGCCAAAATCCGTGAGGATGATGTGGCCCTGGGAGTCCAGCAGGATGTTCTCTGGCTTCAAGTCTCTGTAGACGATGTTGAGGGAGTGCAGGTAACCCAGAGCGCTGGCGATCTCCGCGGCGTAAAACCTGGCTCTGGGTTCGAGGAAGCAGCGTTCCCTCTGCAAGTGGTAGAACAACTGGAATGCAGACAGAAAAAACACAAAAAGAAACCTGTTACTGAACCATCCGCTGAGGAGACTTTACAGCGTTGACAAGATAAAACGCAAATTATAAAAAGAAGAGGATGGGAGGAAGAACAAAAGACAGGAAGGCGACAGCTTCAAACGTTTCACAAGAGACAGATGAGGAGAGAAAAAAATAAAAGTGGAAAGAAAGAGATGAGCAGGATGGAAGAAAAGAGAGTAAATGTGCCCTGCTTCCTGATGAAGTCCATATTTAATTTAGTCTTTGCTCGTGCAACAATCACAGGAAATTAGCTCGATTAGAGACACACAGTCTCAACAGTGCTGCTAATTTTGGCAACAGGTTTCTCCTGCTGTCCCCAGCCCACCCCATGGCTTCCTGAACTGTGTTTCCTTTGTTTAAGAAAAAAAAAGAGAGTGACAACTTCTATTCTGCCTCTCATGCCAGGAATTCCCCTCTCTCTCTGTGTAGCTCACGCTAACGTTTAAATCATCTTCAGTTTCGTCTTCATTACATAGCTTGGCCTCATTGCTCTGTTACCACCTATCTCCTTTCCTTCCAGGCGACAGCAGCAAATAACTCACCTCTCCTCCGTTGATGTAGTCCAAGACGAAATAGAGTTTGTCTGCCGTCTGGAAGGAGTAGTGCAGCCCCACCAAAAACGGGTGCTTGACATTCTTTAGGAGCACATTCCTCTCTGACATGATGTGTTTCTCCTGTGACAACAAAGAGCGACGAAAGGTCAGGGAAGTCGGCTCAAACGCGACTCGTGACATATTTGCGCTGTCGCGGGGTTTCTCGTCTGCCGGCGTTGTTTCGCCTTACCTCCTTCTTCTTGAGAATGGCCTTCTTCTGCAGCACTTTGACGGCGTAGAACTGGTCGTCCGTGCGGTGGCGTGCCAGGAGCACCTTGCCGAAGCTGCCCTTGCCGATCACTTTCAGGAAGTGGAAGTCGCTGGGTTTGGCGGAGGGATTGGACGACGGGCCGAGGTTGATCTGCTGGGACGGACTGGGCTGAGAGGAGAGCAGGAAAAAGTTAGTAAGAAAAAATTAAAAAGATGCACAAATATGAGCAAAGGGAGAAATAATCCGTTATGCGTACAGGAGGGGAAGGGTTTGCATTCATGAGCTCAGCGTCCTGCGGAGGATTCAGGTTCAGAATGGACTGAACTTCGGGACTGCAAGGAGAGAAAAAAACAGTGTAAGATATTGCAAACTGTTCTCTTGTTTTGCAACATGAATCAGCTGATGTGGTCACAAAATGTCCTCAGAAGACAAATCACTTGCGTTCCAGCTAAAGTTTCTCAATGTTTTGTCCTCCTGAGGAGGCAGAACAATAGCGTGAGTCAGAGGGTACTCACTGCTTGCAGGCGTAGGAGTTTGTGGCGAGCCTCTGAATGAAGTCGTTCAGACCCATCCTCCTTTGTTTCATAAAAGCTGCAAAACACAAACAAGCAAAAAAAGGGAAAAATAAATTAAAATGCCGACAATGGAGAGGAGATTGGATTAAATCCTTTCGATAAATTACAAAAAATATATATAAATACCAGTGACTAACTCCACTAGGCCTTTAGCCTTTGAGTAAGTCAGCTCAGGCTTTTCTGTTTCTGTTTTGATCGTCATGATGAACAGCAGCTCGTCTGCTCTCATCGGCTGTTAAAATCCAAACTCTAACTTTACTCTCACAGATCCCAGTTTATAAAGACCGAGGAGGGTTGGAACTACCCCCCCTCCACACACACACACTCCACCCCCGCCTTCCAGTGGGCGGGGGGGACTCTGCAAACCTATGAGGTGATCGACCTCCTCTCAACCAATGGGCGTGCTTTGCGCCCCCGGAGCGTCACAGCCGCACCTCGGTGCTGCCTGCGTCAGAGAGCGAAAACAGGCGGCAGGAACTTTCTGTCACTCGCCGCAATGATTTACATAATGTTTGTTTGTGCAGATCCACGGCCAGTTCGCTGCAGATCGTGGCGGTTGGGCCACACAAGTCAGGGAATGCGAAGCCAACTTGTTTATTTCTTAAGTTTCATAAGCACACATAATGTACTGTACACACACATATATATGCATCTACGTCAGCCAACAAAAAGTGATCTGATACCCTCCTTACTAAGCATATCAACTTTACTGCCTGGCTGCATCTCTATAAGAGCCGGTGGAGTGATTGAGGCTTCCACACGGCCCTTTACTCCAAACACACACACACACAAAAAGGAGGAGGGCGAGCCCGAGCAGACAGAGGCAGCCTGCCAAATAAAAGCAGCTGGTAGTGGAAAAGTACAGAGTGAGCAACTCCTGAACACGTCCAAGTCTTTAACCTGCAGAACCTCACAATTAACCAAAGAAGCCCTTTAAAGGCGTATTCCAACCCTTTAGAATGGGGTTCTGAGGAAGCGTTACGAAGAATTAAAATCCTAAGTTGTTGCAGATGTCCTTTTAAGAAGCTCAGTTTAAAATGATAGCTTTTGCTCGACAACAGTGACAGGGATGCAGCAAAGAACAAATTGGATTGTCATCTTAAAACAGCATCAATCAGAAACAAATCAATAAAAAAAATTGTAAAGGTTCATGATAAAATTACTATTCAAACCTTTACATTGCTGACACTGTTGAACTGCGGTTATTTTTAGCAGAAATATTATGACGCACCTGCTGGATTTGTCCCCAAGCTAAACTGTAAAGGCCACAGCGAGCTACTGCTAACTTCTGCTGCAAACTAGCTGCAGCGCAAGTTAGCAATCGCTGTTTGCACTTGCAAACAACCACTGTACTCTACTTTAACAACTGCGTAATACGACATTGACGGCAATGTAAAAATATTTATTAAATGTTCATATGCTATTACTTTTTATTTTAACATTTTTATGGCTTGGCGGCACTAGCTGTTGGGCAATTAAGCCACTTATCATCTATATAAAAAGAACTAGCTACAACAGGTAAGATATTTATTCTTTATAACCTTTCCACTGAACCGTAATTCACGACAGTGATATCCATTTAATAAGGTCATAGGCATAATTTGCAGGGGGGTTATGACTCCCACAATAATTTGATCCATTTGCTCAAACAATAGAAACTAAATGCCAAATACACCGATGAAACTCTCTTGTTGTTTTTAGGTAACTTTGACCTGATTTAGAAATGTAGAATGTCATAGTTTAAGCATAAATGCTGAAAATGACATGCAGGGTTTTAGGGAATAACCCCTTGATTAAGGTGCTATTAAGAATGTCATTAAAAACTTTTAAAAAAAAATCAGTTTGGACATAATCAGATCAGTCAGTCTGAGTTATATAAAGCACCTGGTTCAAGTTTAACCTGCACCCCCTTGTGGAATGAAAGTAAGATGATATGACCTGTGGTGGAGGCTAAATTCATGGATCACTGCGAGAGGGACAGAGAGAAATAAAGTTAAGCTGGACTTTGTTCACAGGAAGGAAAAAAACCGTCCGACACTGCAATTTACGAAGCATTTAAACGCAACATTACGCAAGCAACGTCACCAGCCTAAAAAAAAAAAAGGCGATTCTTTTTTTTTTTTCCTTCTTTTTTGGTCTGCAGCTTCAAAGTTTCCGGAACTACCGGTGTCAGTAAAGAATGAATGGATAACTGTCTAATAAATCACAATTATAAGGGGAGGAAAGGTCCCGGTTTTATTTCTGCTCCCCCCCTCCAACCACAAAGAGAAGTTTCAACTGTTAGACAAGAAAGTGAAAACTGTCAAAAAGACAGTAGTTTATCAGCAGTAAGTTTTTATTTTACTTACACGTCAAAGTAGCCGTTTTTTCTTTCATGCGGATGCTTCAGAGCACCAGTCAGGGCAGGCAGAGAGGCTGCGGGCTCCTCGACAGAGCAGGTAATCCAACTAAACACAGCATTCTTCCTCCTTGGACTTGGAGAGTCTCCCTACATTTTTTTTCTTTCCCTTTTTTTCTTTTTTTTTCCCCCTTCAGGGCGGAGACGTCCCGCCTCTATTTCCTTTCCTCTTGGCTGGGTTTTGAGTTTCACGGATGGCGGTGGTTTGGTCACGAGGTGGTGCCTTCAAGTGTAACTCTGTTAGCTCAGCTGTGAGCTCAGATTTTTTCTCCCAGTCAAGGAGCTCAAAACTACGGAAGAGGATAATGGCCACAGAGAGGGGAAAAAAAGTAATTCTGACTTTAATCTTAAGAATTCTAAAACAAAAAGTCAAAACTCTGACTTTGATTTGACTTTTCTTAAAATAATCCCCCTCATGAAATCACTTCCCATTACATTGTAGCTTGGTCAAATTCAAAAGAAAATATGCCAGTTATGTACACAAAACGTGTAAAATCATGTGTATTATCCCAATTTTCTAAAATATAAAGATGTCTGTGATTTTGATACATACTGCTAACTTTCGCTGCAGCTAGCAGAATTACACATGCTGATTATTATATTATTATTACCAGAGTCAGGTTTTGTTGCCTTATTGCCTACTTATGTAGTTACAAATACTACTAGAGATGGGCGATACTGGGAAGTTTTGTATCGATCCGGTACCAAGTAAATACAGGGCCAGTATCGCCGATATCGATACCGATACCGATACCGATACGTTTTAAGCTTCATAGTTTGAAAAGATCCAAAAGATCTAGGACAGGGGTGCCCAAACATTTTCCCTGAGAGGGCCAAAATTAAAAAACATTTTTCTGAGAGGGTCAAAATTAAAATCAGTCTGAGGGCCATGGGCCAAAAGCAATAATATAAGAAATGCTTAATACTTAAGTAAAGTTGTTTTATTTTTTTATGATTAAGCTAACAGCCAGTGTGGTTGCCCACATTCTTTTGTTTTTTGTTTTTCAGCCCAAGGACGTGGAGAAAATTCAACGTATCCTCAGGCAGCAAAGGCTCAGGTGACTTTTCATAATTTAAAATTTGAGTACATGTGGTCTTATAAGGTGTGCAAATTTATATATGGGTTTAAATTTAATCTAAATGTCTCTTGTAGTTACTTGTATTTTATATTTAATCTTAACGTAATTACAATCTAATAACCTGGACAACTGCTGGTGGGGCAAATCAAATGGCTCGGCGGGCCAATTTTGGCCCGCGGGCCCCACTTTTGGCACCTCTGATCTAGGATATAATTTTGCCAAACATTGTATGTGACAACAAAACACTTCATTATAACAATCAACATTTTTCGGTGAGAACGCTGAGTGGGTGGGCCAGCCAGCCTACATGCTTAGTTA
This sequence comes from Austrofundulus limnaeus, assembly GCF_001266775.1. Taxonomy (NCBI): domain Eukaryota; kingdom Metazoa; phylum Chordata; class Actinopteri; order Cyprinodontiformes; family Rivulidae; genus Austrofundulus; species Austrofundulus limnaeus. The sequence continues at coordinate 435,537 of NW_013952607.1, forward strand.
GCTTAGCTGTTTGGCTAGCGCTGCTGAGCCACGTGACGGTGCAACAACAAAAGACTGGGCGGGGGGGCTTCTTCACAGTGCAGCACTACAGACAGAGAGTAGACTTTGAAAAATCCACGTGTGCAGCAATCAGTGTGTACTGGAAAGAACAATGCTTGAGTATCGATCTTTTTGCACGAGTATTGTTCAATATCAATACCAGTGTTGGTATCGATATTGATATTTAGTATCGATCCGCCCACCTCTAACAAATACTAGGAGAGCCTAAGTCTTCCAGGACACATCCGTAAAGATAACGTTTCCATGAAAACGGCATTGCAAGTTCAACAAGCTCAAAAAGCAGATTCATACCTAGCTTAGATATTTATAAGAAATCTTATTTACGATTTTAACATGAATCAGTTTAGAGCAAATACATCGGGTCTTTAAAATGGTTGTAAATTTACCAGTTTGTCCAATTCCAATGGTGTTTCCATAGAAAACTCAGCATTTTTCCCAACAAATGTGTAAGCTCGTCTCGTTTCGCACATGCACATTTGTAACAATTTTAAACTATTAAATGGTCGTTTGTTTACATTCAGACATAACCAGGTTGAAAGCAAAAAGGTAAAGTTCTTCTGTTCGGTGGTGGAGAGCATTAAAGTAAAAATTGAAGCTAAAATCGTATGGAAATAAGCTGTGCTGATGTATTCTGAACTCTAACAGGAGAATTACTGTAACCAGTTGCAGTGTTTAGTTGTAAACAAATATGAGGACTATTTTCTAATGCAATTATTTGGAAAACCTGATGTGTTTGACTTACATCAACCCCCAAAGTATCATTTGATGTAAAAACTGTGTTAGAAGCATAAAACCTCAAACTATTATGGCTTTATTGAAACTTTCAAACACTAACCATAGACTTACCATCTGTCATTTATAATGGACGAACATTTTAGTCCGCCTGATTCAAGATGGCTGCCACAGGCAACTCAAAACATCTTTGTCTCAAAACTTTGGAAATAACTTCTGGAGCCAACTGTGTTTGTCTGTTATCAAACATAACAAACCAGAGAATGGGCTTTAATAAAACTCTCTGACAGTAATTACTCTCAGTCAACAGGTTCATTTTTGGATTCAGCCTGATTCAAGATGGCGGCCATAGAAAGCACAAAAATGGTTGTTACTCAGTCATTTTAACCGATACCGAGCTAAAATTGGATGTGGCGGCAGCAAAATAATTTACAACCGTCAACATAATTCATTCTAGAAAAAACAACGCCATTAACTTGAAGCAGAGCACTAACAGCTCGTGCAAGGCCTCTCAGTATCGTATGAGATGACGCATAAAGTTACTTTCAATCTTTGACCGAAACAGCTGTAGCTGTTCCTGTTATTCGTCAACATATCTTAGTTTAAAACTCTGGGATGGAAGGTGGCATGCAGAATGTGAATACCAAGCATTCATTGACGCAAGGCGTGTATATTAGTTTCACTTCAAACTGCAGAATTTCATTGAATAATACCAACAACATAGTTGAACATTAAATGCAATTTGTTTACAGAGAGAAACTATTCCTTTTACCTCCTCACTATTGCCAATTGAGCTCTTTCACGCACCATGTCTGGATCAGATTAGGAACTTTACAGGGTTTACCTTGGTTCAGATGGGGCAGCTTTTAAGAAATGCAGCCATAATTATTAACCTTGTCTTCTAGTAAATTGCTGTTCCACTTAGCGTTTGTGTTCACCCTAGGCTTTTCTAAGAATAAGGTTTGAAAGACCTTTTCCCCTCCAAGACAAATGAGGAAATGTCAATGAAAGGAAGGCCACACAAACATTGGGTGGCATTTTAACACCCTCAAGCTACTTTTATTTTTTATTTTGCAATAAGGTGCAGTGTATTATGACATCCAGTAATAAATGCTGAATATCTTTTAAACAATTTGGTTTGGTCAACGGTTCGGCATTTTCCATAAAACATTTGAACTGCAATATTTTAATATGAACATAAATAAACCTTGGTGGCACACAGACATTGCCACAAAAAAGGTAAAGAATAAGGCTTGTGACCTTGGTATTTTTTTTTTCAATCTTCTGCAGCCACCTGATGCTCATAACACAGAGCCAGAGAGCTAAACAAACCTGTAGAGACCCCCGCTTTCAAAAACAGTAAACTGAGACAGGACATTAAATCCCTTCAAGGTGTCCTTCATGTCTCTTCCTCACTGCGCCCACTGGAACGTTGATACAGCTTCCCACTGTGCGGTTTGATAAAGACATTTTGTTTTTGCCTTTGCACAGCCTAGGATGAAGCAGTTCCATCCTTCACCGTGCATTTCATGTATAATTTCTCATCCCCGATGCCACCAAAAAAAAATAAAATAAAAAAGTCCTCATGGGACACAAGCTGACATGTTTCATCAGTGGTGACAAGCAGCACGTGCCAAGCAAGTAAAACTTTCCACATCAATTGTTCTACCTAAAAAAAAAGAACAAAAAGAGTGGAGAAAAAGTAGCACAAAAGAGTCAACTTTTTTTTTTTTTGGCAAAGTCACTTAGACGTTGATAACTCGGAGAAAGGTTATAAAAAGACATTTGAGGAAAACTACATGACCTCTTCTCTGGGCTCTTCATCCGATACAACAGAGCACTGAATCAAATGAGAGGGAGATGGTGAAAGGAGATCTGAAAAGAGGGAGTGATTCAAACAAAAGGTCCTCAGTATTTTTCCTTTCTGTCCCTCTTTCGTTTTTTGATTCACACACAGGCTGCTCAGTGCTTAGCCACCCAAAAAAAAAAACAAAAAAAAAACCAAGAGGAGGCTCCACAACACTCAGCCTGTGGATTAGGTACCTCTCTATATGTGTTTGAAACATGAGTACGTTATGTAACCCAGTAGTGGCACTGCGATCGATGCCAGCGAAGGCGCTGACTCACGCTCAAACACTCTGCGAGCCGTTGCGTGAGAGGACAGGAAGGGCCTGATTTCGGTGCAGGATATTAAAGTTGGAGCAGAACACTTAGAAAGAGCCACACACAGAGACTAGTATGTCTCAGACAGACAACATGTTTCCACCACATCTGCTGAGGATGATGAGGATGCTCGAGGGTTCAGCTGATCGGGGGATGAATGAGAACGAGCCTTAGCGGTGACTAGCCAAATGGCAACGTTACATAAAGAGCTCTGTTATTCAGAAGAGAACAGCTAAGCTTTTATTGTGTCGTTGTGCACCATGATTGTGTTTGGTTCTGTGTGTGTGTGTGTGTGGCTTGCTTGGTTTTCTGGGTTACCCGAAGGTTGGCCTACTTATCACCTCAAATCCCTCTGATGGAGGTCATGTGTCCATCCTCACTGCAGCTCCTGGTTTGAGTTTTAGCTTTAAATAAAGCTGCTGAAGCTGGATGGTTTGTTATCTTGAAGAGGTGATTGATGGAAATCTGATTTGTGTGTCGCAATAGTTTTCTAGAACCAACATGTGACTTGTTTTAATGGAAGATTCTTGGAGAGGGTAAACTAAATTCATCCACTTCATCCTTTTATGGGGGTCACTGGTGTCCATATTTAGCAGTCACTGTGTCAGGGGTGGGGTACATCCTGGACAGGTCACAAGTCAGGGCCACATAGAGACATTCAGGATGAACAACTAACTATTCATGCTCTCATTCAGACCTAGGGACAATTTAGTTACCAGTTAGCTTAATGTGCATGTTTTTGGTCTATGGGAGAAAACTACCTGGAGAAAAGCCATGCATGCACAGAGAGAACAGGTAAACTCTACCCACAAAGGTTTCCAGATTTGATCTGGCAACTTTCTTACTGAGAGTCAACCGCTCTACCAACTGATGCCACCATAAACTGATTCCTCACTTATAACCCCTCCACAAAAACTAAAAAGTTTAACTGCTTTGGTGACAAAAATAAATAAATCCAAATACAGCAATTTATACACCATGACTTATATTGACTGCTTAGTTGTGTTAGTTCAGTGGAAAGGTTCTGAACAATTAGCATATGCCCTGTTGTAAATAGATTTTTAAACAACCTCAGTTTAGTTCTGACCAAATTAATGACCTAAAGCAATGTTTCCCAAAGTTGGGGGTCGGGATCCAAGTGGGGTCCTGAAACGTCAAGGTGGGGTCCTGAAAAGATTTTCTGAATTAATGATTTTTGCCTTATTTGTTACAAAGGAGTGAGGTTAGTATATTTAAAATGGATAAATGTAGTATAAAAAATATTGTTACTAAGCCCATGTTTAGTTGACCTGATACAAATGTTTATCATCTAAAAATATCTGTGGGCACAGGTCTCTGCTGCTGTTATTTTGTGGGTCAAAAGCTGAAAAGTTTGGGAACCACTGTACTTTGGTTCCCAAAGTTGGGCTTGGGACCCAATTATGGGTCATGAAGCACCTTGGAAATCTCCATAAATCAATTTAAAGGGTAATAAAATAATTGCTGATGTAATATTTTCCCTATAATTATTACAAAAACACAAAATAAGTAAAAATAAGTATTTATATTTGTGTATAAGCCGKTTAGATTGTCAAAAAGCCTGTGTTTTTAGGGTTATTAACGAAGTTCATGTACTCAGACCAGTAATATTTGGGGTCACAAGTTTTTGCCATGGATATTTTGTGGGTCAGAAAAGAAAAGGTTTGGGAACCACTGACCTAAAGCACAGTTGAGCAATCCCACTCCAAGACTTGGAATAAAGGGCCACAGATGATGCAACCTGCATCTGTTACACACATCAAGTTCAAGTTTATTTGCCATTTGCAGTAGAGAAAACTACACTGGAAAGGTAGTGAGTGGCAAGAGCTCACATCAACATGCACACATAGACAAATTTTAAAAGGTTAAAAAGTTTCTAAATAAAAACACTGAACACAGAACCTCTCCTCTTCAACAGACTATAAATTCACAGAACAAGTTACATTCCATGTTACTGTGAAAAAGTTAATGTGCGTTATTCAAAACTCTCAGAGCCCGTGGGAAAAAAAAACAATTTAAATGAATGAATGAATGGTTTTATTTGTTCGGGACAGTGTGCAATTAAAACATTTGAGGCATTGCACCAGATGTAGCCTAAGGCTAATTTACATCTGTAGTCCCATCAAACAGTAAAAACAAAACAACATCCAACAGTAAAATATAAATGAGAGGAAAAAAATCAGAAAAATTAAAATAATATAAAATTAAACACTTTGCAATTAAAAAATACATAAAACACTCCACAAATGACGATACGTAGTACATTTGATAGAACAGTCTCCTCGAAGGAAGAAGCTCAAACATATCGTTGGATCATCAGAAGACTTAGAAAAAAGTCTACTTTTAAAAGTATCCTCCAAGGCTGGTAACTTACAGCCTATTGTGTTTCAAGCAGCACGTACTCTGTTTAAACCTTTCCTTTCTTTGCTAGTGAGATTTCTAAACCACACCGTGATAGAGCTAATGAAAAGACTTTCAATTGCACAATGACAAAAACTTGTCTGTTTAGAGTGAACTCCTTAAGTTTGCGTAAAAACATCACACCAACATCACATCATCTACAAACAAAAAACACAAAGAAAGCAATGATTTTTTTGCACTACAATGTGAAGCTAACTTTTGTTGTATTTTGTTTCTAGTTAAATTATTCCTTTAGGCTGATATATCAGAAGCTACTATAGGGGTTATTTTCTTTTTTAATGTATAAATGTCATAGACGGTGAAAACACAGTTTAGTGCCTATAAGCTAGCACTTCAGACATGTATTGCAGACATGAACTGATAAAAAACAGAATATTAAGTTTAGTAGTGTTTTTCACACATCCTTCATCTACAATTGTCAGCACATTTGCCATTAAACCACGGCAAATAATTGTTTGAGCTCATTTTAGTGGAGCCTTGTTTTGTAAACCAACAATAAAGATATCAAGAATAAAAATTAAAGTTATTTTATTGTTGTATGAGAACACTAAGGGCCAGATTAAGATGTTTCAAATGCCACCTCACCGGTTACAAAAGTGGATCGCTTCTACTTTGATTCGCAAAAACCTTATAGCGGTTCATGCAACTGTTATTATGTAAACTCTTGCATTGCTCCCAGCATTGCGTAACGTGGGTTTTTAAGTTGCAATAAATGTAGGCAGCAGGACACTTCCTGGTGCAGCCTGGGACATTTCTTGGTGCAGCCTGGAACACTTGGTGCATTAAAATGTAATGTGAAACTGTGTAAAGGTTTATTGCATGGAAAAATACAAAACCTTTAGGATTAAAGTAACTTTGTTTTTGCAAACTGAGGTTGTTCAGTCATCTTTTCACAAAACGTAAGATATGATTTGTTCACAACATTTCCACCTAACTATATTTCAGAACATCTGACATCCCTTTAAAGGAGTAGTTTAATCTAGCTTCAATAGAAAACAAAAATGAGAAAAAGAAAACACCCAAACCTGTCAACATTTTCACAGCGGTAAACATGTTTGGACATTTTCCTTTAAACTAATAAGCACATTTGGGTTTGGAGTGTCTTTAAAAGTTCATAAAGTACGTGTTTACTTTGTTTTTGTGAATAAGTGCGTGTAATGGAGCAGGCGTGCCTGGTAAACCTTCAGCGGCAGGCTGGTACAAGCAAGATTTACGTCAAAAAAATGGAGAAAGAAACAAAGTTAGGAACACAGATATACACATAAAGACAGGCTCTGTAATTATATGTTATGTAATGTTCTCTGAAAAAGAGGAGCACTATTAGAACATAAGTGCTGATTCACTGCACTGCAGCAGGCTGGTAAACACACTGAAGCTTTTAAGAAGACTTTTTAGTAAAGTCACTTTGTTGCAAAAAGCAGGGATTTTAAAGCAAGAAGTAGAGCAAAACAAACAAATACACGTTTTGCTTTAATATTAAACAGTCAAGACTGTATTTTAATATAATAATTCCTACTGCCTCTTTTCCTTTACTTGTTGTTGTTTACACACGACCAAGTCAGTGACTCATAAAAGTGGTTTTCTTTCATTTCTGAGTTCTTGTAAAAGCCTTAATTGGTGAACTTGGGTCGACAGGGTGTAGCAGAGAAACAACAGAGACCACAGGAACAGCTTGTCAGCAGCTCAGTAAATTGCAAGCTGAAAGCTTTTTTTTCTACTAATAGGGGCAAAAACAAACCCCTTTTTAAAATCAAAATCTTGTTATTCTTGTAATATTCCAGATAATTGCTGATCTTCTCCAAACATAGCACAAAATAATGTTTACACTGACATATCTGCATTTGACACATTTTATATGGGTACATTTTTAAAACTGAGCTCATAAATAATGACGGAAAAGTTCGGATGAAACAAAATTACTGTACTGATGAGTCAGTGTTAGATGGGAAGAGGAAGTTCAGATACTTTAGTGGTTCTGTGGAATGACAATGAACAATTATTATCTTATCTGTTGTAGATAGCTCTTTCAGCAACCTCAGTTTGGAGAAAAAGGTTTTAATTCAGACTAAACTGAAAAGCAAATGGCTAGTTCTGACTGGACCATGACTGAATGGATTGTTACCATCTTATTTGTTGTAATTTATTCTATAAATCGTATCACTATATCACGTGTTACAATTAGTCTGGCAAAAATAATACAATTTATGTGTGTCAAGTGCCCCAGATTGCACAAATAGAGCAAAATACTGTTTTGATTGTATAAATAGTTGTTTATTAAATTCCAAAAGCCACATATTTATGGTAATCTTGTCAAAAATACATTTGGTCAATCGGATGGATCCTCTAATTTAAGCTAGGTTTATAGTTGACGAGTTGAACATTGGTCCCTTGTTGTGCACCTTCTAATTTTTGCACGCACCGCATTCCATTTAAAGACTTTATGTGTTTGTTTCACAAGTTAAAAAGTGTACTGCCACATATCCTTTATGAGATTACACTAATATAATAGTCACGTATGAATGCCGACACTGCTCGCTTAGGTCTGCATGCCATCAGTGGAGCCCTGCGCAACTATAACCAAGCTTTTAGATGGTGTTTGAGATGCTGAAGAACATGTTGAATGTTATGATCTTAGATATGACAGAAGGGGGAGTAAAATGATATCAACATGGCAATATTTCAGGAAAAAATGCATCTTTTGTCATGCAGCCCTGGTTTGAACAATAAAATAGTAAAATATATAAAATGGCAGTTGAATGATGCGATACTCTCAAGGTCTAGAATGTATGCTTTTCTAAATGTGTGGTTTAGTTTAAATTATTTAAATCATTTTATTTTTATTGAAGAAGAAAATTGCATTACATTTCGTCTGCTGATTCTGATGAAAGCTGAGTTAGATAACTGCACAGTGAGCTCACTGCTGCTGAGAACCCATGTCTTGTCCAGATCGTGACACTGACAGCTGTTGTACTTTAGACCGGACTCTGATTTGTGGCACAAATCGGCAGCATGATAAGAAAGTTCCCTGACTTACAGTCACTTTGGCCATAAATGCAGACGGACTCTCACCCATACAGTAAGCAGTGGCGGCTGTATATAGGCCAAGTCGTCCAGCTTGCATGCAATCAACGGCTGGCGTGAAGCTGTAAACAGAACAGGTCATAGTGCTGATGTGTGTGATGATCTGTCCTGAGGATTGTTTCTGCAAAGTGCTGCTTTGCCACATTCTGCAACAAAAAACAGTAATCTGTGGTTTGGGACAACAGTAATTATCCTGCAGGTTTAGAGGTTGGACCAGAAAGCCAGGAGCTGAAGTGAGATGAAGTCATCAAAAACAGAATGAGGAGCAGGAGGTCAATTTGGACGCAGGAAACAAACAAATGATGAGGTGGAACGATAAACAGATAGGATGAAGACAAACAAAAAAAAATACGTGACAAGAGTTGGAAAGAAGAAGGTAGGAGGACAGAGATGAATACAAAAAACCCTTAAAGACAACAATAGGCGTTGTGGGCATTTACTTACCATTGTCACCAGGGCAACAATAGTTATCTGAATCTGACTCATTGTGGTAGTACAGGTCCATCGCCTGCGGGCAAAATAAAAAAAATGGCATTACTTCAACAAATAATTTGCTACAGCTGTTTTCAGTATTTTATTTAAAGTAGTGTTTCTGTTTCCCCTAGCTCAGGACTATCGAGGCCCTCGAGGGCTGCTATACTACATGTTAGAGAGGCAGGCAGCAGGGGGTGTCCAACGTGGTCCTAAATGACAACATTTTATATTCTGCCATTTCTTTATAAAAGACTCAGAATTTCACTATATGTTCTTTATTATGTGTTTAATCAGAACAGGTTTGGGTTGAAGGGATGAATTGAAGGAAATTAAAGGATTTGAATTTGAATTGAATTGAATTGATCCCTGATTAGTTGTAACATTAGACTTTATTTGATAAACATATATTTTAACTGTTAAAAAAGACTTTAAAATACTGTTGGCTGTTTAGTTTATATAATTTTTAAACTAAAAGTTAAAAAATATATTACATGGATGGGGCCATTTTATTTACATGCAAAGCATTCTGGGTAAATGATGACATGGATAGGTCCTCGGTGTGAGCGAGCTATATCCAACCTGAAGGTTAATCTCAGACAATATCTGACAATCGACTCTTTTAAATGAAACCAGAGAGCGTTGACAGAGAGGAGAAGGTAGAAATGACTCAGCCTGGAACTGAAAATATGGATGGAGGACAACAGAGCTGCTTCATGGAAGAAGAACCTCAGATTAGCTTGTTAGCTTTAGCGTTAGCCCCGATGCTATCACCATATATATATGTATTAGCTCAGCGCTACACATTCTCCTCTTGTCACTGAGGTCCTCCATCCACATGACAGAGAGGGGAACGCAAAAATGACTCAGCTTGCAACTGAAAATATGGATGGAGGACCTCAGTTTAGCTTGTTTGTCGTGCTAGCGCTGAGCTAATACATATAAGGTAATACAGCATTGGCGCTAGCGCAAAGGCTAACAGGCTAAGCTGAGATTCTTTCTTCCATGAAGCAGCTCTGTTGTCCTTCACTATATTTTTAGTTCCAGGCTGAGTCATTTCTACCTTCTCCTCTCTGTCAACGCTCTCTGGTTTCATTTAAAAGAGTCGATCATCAGATATTGGCCAAGATTAACCTTCAGGGTGGATATAGCTCGCTAGCAGCCTCACACCGAGGACCTATCCACGTCATCATTTACCCAGAATGCTTTGCGTGTAAATAAAATGGCTCCGTCCGTGTTAAAAATATTTTGAAAAATTATAAAAACTAAACATCCTTCAGTATTTTTACAGTCTTTATTTTACAGTTAAAGTATATTTTTATCATATAAAGTCTAACGTTACAACTAATCAGGGATCCCTTTAAAAATAAAAGCAAACCCACTTTCTTTTTTCACAATCGACAATAAGTTCGGCAGCTGTCACACGACAGAATAAACATAAGGCACGTTTTTATAACTGCTCCATCGTATCAGATTTGTGGTTTACACTGTATACATATATATTTTTCTTTTGCTGTCAATCATCAACTCTTTGAAGTGGCTGGCGTCTCCGTTAAATACAGTCTTAACCTAGTTTTGCTATGCTGCTCCATGCTCTGAACACTTATCACTGCTCGCTGTAAGTTTCCCTTGAGCATTTCTCTGTGAGTGAGACAAGTCGGGGCATGTGTGTATATCTAGTGTGTGTGTGTAGGTGTGTGTGTGTACATGGCTTATTTGTTGGTTTTATTACTTTCTTCACATAATGTATTCAATGCTTTCAACAGCCAGCCTGCTCCACCAGTCATTTGATCCTCATTAAGTATTCTAACTGACAGCAGCTTTGTCTCTTCATTGTTTCTCTAATGAATACACAAAACCTGGCCTCCTTGTTTTTGCATGATTTTGCATCCTTCTTCTAGCACTCCTTCATCTCATTGTTTATTAATTTGGTCTGGGTCCGATGAAATGTTAGTGTCTGTACACAACTTTGTCCAGACCAGTAGTCATTATGGGGACCAAAGACTGCTCCTAATATAGTGGAACTTCATTTTTGGGTTGGGGATTAGGTTTGGGACTAAGGTGTAAATTGAGTAAAAGTTAGGTATGTAGGTTTATGGAAGGGTAAGGGTTAGGCAAGAGAAATGACTGGAAATGAATAAAAGTCAATAAACCTTCCCAAGAAGGATAAACTACAAACTTGTTAGTGTGTGTGTGTTTGTGAGTGGGTGTGTGTGTGAATCATGGAGGAGTATTGTTTTATAATATTCCTGGTATTTGACAATAAAATACTTCTGTGTAATCTATTAAACTACAACACAAGAACTTAAAATCCCAAAATATAGCTTTTAGCAACATTGTCCATTAGTACAAAGAGAAACGATCTCCGCAGTTTCAAAGGTTTTTGAGCCATGATTTAGCTCATTGATAGCAAGCATTGCATTAAAAGTAGGTCGTGATAAGTCGAATCTCATTTAGCCGAAATCAGAAATTAATTCAAAGAGGCCATGAGTACTTTGCACAGGAGTGAAGAGAACTAAATGATCTGTAGCCAAACTAAATTCTTCATAAAAAAAAACTTCATGAAATCGTGGCAAACAATGCATAAACGATGTCATCACAGAACAAAGCAACACTAACAGGAAGACTTTACCAGGAGCTCTGAATTGAACTAATTATTAGGAGAGTGTTTGCTAAAACCTACTTGTGTTCGTTGGCGTGGCTGCCAGGTGTCCTCGAGGGCGTAGCTGATGTAGGGTCCGTTGCAGATGGAGCACTCCAGGATGACAGGACCGGCCAGGAGAGGCGAGTGGTGGAGCCCCCAGCAGTCGGACTCAGTCTCCTTCTGTTTGCCTGTGTTCTCATTATGATGGCGAGACAGCATCTTCCACTTCCTGACCTGGAAGTTGAGAAGAATCAGATTTCCTCTTTGAGTTTGATGTTTGAAATCAGATTCAATAGCTTTAATCCAAACTGGGCCTTTGGTCATTGCGATATGATCCCGTACTTCAAAAGCAAATATGATTTTTCTTATTTAGCAAATGGGGACCATTTAAAGACGCAGCCTCTTTCACACGAATCAAACTGACCTTTTCAAAACCTTGCAACCGCAGCAATCGTTTTAGTTATTTACCTGTTAAAAATACGCAATGCATCTATTACAATGGCAACACTGGTGCAGATGGTTCCTTGCTTTTTTGGCTGACAACAGAATTCAAACAAAGCTAGACTGGCATTTTTGAGACCATGTAAGGTTAGGTCGGGCTCACACTGAGACAATGTGAAAGTAGCCTTCATATCACTTTTTCTGAACGTTTTCCTATATTTCAAAAAAAGAATAAAAATACTCTAATGGTACATAACAAAATAAATATCTAAATTTTCATATTTAACCCTTTTGTTTGCCTACAACTAATTTGGATAAACACAAAAATAGTTTACAGTTTAAAAAATATTATTAGTTAAGTATAGTGGGAGTAAAGAACTGCTGACATTTTAAATTCACTTGGTCATTATTTGAGGTAAGGCCCAGGGGTGATTCATGGTTTCTGTGAAGTTTTGAGAAAGAACAGTAATTTCTTCTCCCTCGTACTGACATGACATGGCCATGCCTTGTTGTGTATATAAAACAAGGAAGTAAAAGTAGAACATAATCAAAACTAGACTGTCAGGATCACGACTATGTAGCAAAATACCCATAACTTGAACAGTTTTGCCACTGCTAGCTTGTTGACTTATGCTAACGTAGTTTTAATAGCTCCATTTTCTTAAATCAGGATTCTGCATGTAGAATGCTTACAACTAGTTCTTTTTGGGTCTTTTATTAAATATATAAACAATTCAAATGTGCATTGCAGTCTGTGTGAACTGCTTGTGTAATCTAAGCACATTAACAGCGCAGCTATGACAGCAGCGGGACCAACAAACTTGTGACAGCAAGCGTCGGCATCTAGTGCTTATGAATAAAACATCATAAGGCCATATTTGTTTTGAACAGGAGGCAGAGAGTGAGTCAGTCGTGGCTTTAGCGGTAATCTCTTCTCTCGTGACAGCTGCAGCGACAGACTCTCCGGAGGACAAACTTACCACGAAACCTCCTTTTCTCAATCAACATTTAGCATGTGTCTGGCAACGCTGACAGAATACATATCACAGGCAGAAACAGAAACGTCCTTCAAGTACGCACACACACAAAGACAGACATGAGAGAAAGAGAGGGTGTGTGCGAGCTGACTGTAAGGCAATAAAGGAGAATAGAAGCTCAAAGGTCACCAGGTAACCAAATTACATAGCTGGATGTGTCAGTGACCCAGAGCTGCTCTTACCTATGGTAAAGGGTGTCCTTGGCACCTGACAGCTTCAAAGACTGAAGCGATATGAAAAAAGGCTCATTGCAGCCTCTATCAGAAGCTTTGCTGGCCCTCTGCATTGTGGCCTGGGAATAGTGTGTGTGTGTGTGTGTGTGTGTGTGTGTGTGTGTGTGTGTGTGTGTGTGTGNGTGTGTGTGTGTGTGTGTGTGTGTGTGTGTGTGTGTGTGTGTGTGTGCGGCGCGCACTGCAGTTCAAACTTACAACTCAGCAAAAAAACTTTACTCGATTGTGGATGATTGTTGAATCCTAATACTGTGGAGCCCACGAGGAGACATGGGAGATTTTTATTCTTTTGCGTTCCCCCGCAATAGTATAGCGTTACCTCGCAATACATTTTGCATTCCCTCGCAAAAGTAGTTTATCACTGTTGTGCCTGCCGTTTTATTAACAAACTCACATGTTCACCATTAGCGAGTTAGCCTACTGCTTTAATTCAGCTTCAGAATGAATAAATCACACAGCTACGCATGGAAGTATGTCATATACAGATACTTTAACACAGTACAGCCACGCAACATCAATGTCAATTTCACGAACTTGTGGCGACACATCCTGTTTTGGTAACCGGATATTTCAAAATAAAAGTCTGATTTAATTCAGTTCATATACAAAACAATCTTATGCGTGGGAACGCAAATCAATTTTGTCAGGTAACGCAAAAGCATTGCGAGGTAGCGCAAAGATATTGCGAGGTAACGCAAAAGTATTGCGAGGTAACGCAAAAGTATTGCGAGGTAACGCAAAAGTATTGCGAGGTAACGCAATACTATTGCGTGGGAACGCAAAAGAAAAAAAATCTCCCCGTCCCCTCGCAATACAGAGTGGTCTTGGGAGGTTGGAGCACTTTACTGAACCTTTACTGAGGACATCAAAATTTACACTGTTTATTAAAGAAACAGTTTGTTAGCATAACTCCTATACCTTACATCTGTTGAAATGGGGTTCCACAAAGATTGTGAACTTGTAGATATCTCTTTGAACAACCTCAGTTTGGAGAAATACAGTGTTTTTTCCGAACAGACTGATGAGCTAACAGCAAAACTAGATGCTAGCTTGGACCAAAAAAGTGAAAGGCTACCATAATGAACAATTTCAAAAATGTTATTGCAGTTCATGGGAATGCTATTTTACACAAAGTTTTGCATTAGTTAGTCATTCACAAAAAAATGTTGGTTATTTAGCTAACTAGCATTTCTGGTGCAGCCTGGGGCTTTTTCTGCAGAAACATCCTTTCTGCCAGAATAACCATTTAATGCAAAAGTGAATTATTTAAGACTGGAGCTGCTTTAAGAAAGCATACATTTACTTTTAGCCAGGCCCATTAGCTTGTAAATCTGGTCAGTCATAAACTCCAAGGTTGCTCAGTAAGTTCAGCTGGTGAGTCATTAATTGTTCATAACCTTTCCCTGTTCAGAAGTTCTGAAATCCCTTTAACATAAATTCATTTTGACCAATGTAAAAATAAACCCCCCAATCTAATCTTGATTTTAAAAGTCTGGAATTTGAGATACTGCAACATTATCTTTGCATTATAAATCTCTGCAACATTTCATCCTTTTTAAAAACCTTTGAACTGTTCCCTGCATGTTCTAAAATGTACGCATTTATTATTATGTCATCTGTTTTTCTTGCTCAAAGGAAAAATTACCAGGATTGCTTCAGGGGACAAGAATATGTGCACACAGGAAGTGCACACAAATAAACGAGAACCACTGACAGACCTCTTTCCTGACATTTGACCTTGTTTTGAGTTACGACCTATTAAGACGCAAGCTATTACATTACATAAGAACTTTAAGAATAAGACCAGATTTGTCCTTGTGCCTCATGAGCTCAGAATATGATAAAGTCTAAGGAAAATCTCCTAAGAGGCCGGGATGTTCAAATCAGACCTAGAACTTTATAAGAAATTAAAGGAAAGCATATATAATTTCATATTTAATTAGAAACCCTTCCTCAGCCAAACAATTTTTTTGAAAGACAAACACTTTACCGTAAGGTCACCACTTGACTCTGTAGTGATAAAAATGCAAAACAAAAACCCAAAAAACAAATCATAAAGTCAATGTCAGTCATCAATCAATCACTTGAGTACGAAGAAATTTGGACATTTTTGATAAGTTTCTTGTAACCTTCCTGCGTCACTCAAACAGTATTAGACCTCTTTTCTTAGAACTGTTTCTTTACAACCTTGTATTGCATTTTACAATTTTGTTTTCCAGCAGCTCCCATTTATGCAACTCTTCTTCTTACAGGTTTAGGGAGTAAGACAAAAGCAAAGACAAACCCATATTTTGAAAGACAAAGAGATGATAAACAGAGAAAATTAGGCAATCTTTTACAAGAGAACTATTTCTGTGTCAGAGTTAAGACTTTTCTCGTTAATGCAAAGGTCACGGCTCTTTCTGCACTCTGTTTTTCTTCTCCCACTGTTAGACAGAGGCAGCAGGTCTGAAAATGAGCAATGATTGAGGGTTAAAGCTATTGCTCAGATTATGAAAAGGAAACAACACATTGATGTCCAATATGAGAATCTATATTACAAAATGTGACAGAAACAGCTGTTATTCAATGGACAAGCCAAAAAGAAAGGCAGATAGCATAGGTCATGTAACGTTGACCCAGCTCACACTTCATTTTCATTCAAAGTGACTTTTGTCCTTTTTTAGGTCTCAAGGAGTTTTATGACAAGGTCTCTGAGTTCAGACTTCCTGGCAAAACCATTAATATTCATAACCTTCATCGTGCTTTAGCACATAGACATTTTGTTGGAACTTAAAAAGCTGCTCTCTCCCTGACATCTACTTCCCATTAAAAAAAGTCTATGGCGACGCGGAGACTGTTGACCTTCCAACAAGGGCTGTAAGGTTTTCTTCTCTTCTGTTATTTATAACAGGTCTTTTGTCTCAGCAAGATATTTAACACACCTTGGGAAGCTAAAACATGAAGACAGACATTGTTTTTGAAGGAGATCATCATCATATCATGTCACACCAGAAAGACAGCCATGTCTTTGCTCTCCCATTGACCTGACAGAGGTCTGCAGATGTTTTATGTACTGGACTTAAGGTGCAGGAAAATAAAAGATGGTATATGTTCTGGAGTTGATGACCACATTCAGGTTGATTTCAGTCCCCATTTTACCAAGCTGATTTTGGTCTTCCTGACACCGGTTTGGTACCAATTCAGAGCACACAATTCGTTTGTCCGCAGTCTAAAACTTTAGCCAATGAGGGTCAAGTTAGGAATGTGCTCTGTGACTCTGCTAATACAGCTGTAGAGACTGATCTTAACAAACATTGAAGAAGATGGAATTTAATTTCCTACGTGTTTTTAATGATGATGTATCCAGAAGTCTAAGATTTGATTCAGACTGAAAACAACTTTAAAACCACTGTTTACCTTTACCTCAGAGTCTCCTGAGCTTGTTCCAACCAGATCTGGGTAAAACATTACAACGTTATAGGCTGCAAGTCCAGGAAACTGCAGCTGAGGGGTTTTGCACTTTGGTCCAGTTAAAGCTCGTCTGTATGTCAGTGGGAATAATCGTCAAATGTCACCATGGGGGTCTTTTAATTTTCATCTTCTGTGAGAGATCACACTACACACTTTTAAGTTTAATGTTTCAGCTACTCTCTTCCACAACCAAACCACTTGGGTTTGGAGCAAAAGACAAGCAAAAAGAGGTTTTTCACAGCTCCTTTCCAGGACCGTAATTTAAGAATTTTTGAATTTGTATCAAAACATTATTAGTAAAATCAATAGAGATAGATGATGATACAAAAGTAGTAAGGCTGTAACTAATAAAAGGATGGATAATAGCCGGAATCCAAGTTTTTCCCCAAAAGTCCTTCAGCTTTTGCCAGGCATGCGATGGAACTCATCCAATCTGACACAAGCCGGCTTCATCCAAAACCTCAGCTGGCACTTCACCAGTTTCATCCCAAAGTAAAAAAATTGAAAATGTCACAGAGTCCTCACATTTATAATGTCTGAATGTGAATATGTGCTGAGACACCTAACAAGAGGGAGGAAAAAAAGAAAGAAAGTTCTGAGTCAATTAAGGTGAACTGTTCCAAAGAAAGTACAAGCAGAAGTTGGGAATGAGAAGCTGCACTGATACAGTATGCATGACGGGCCAACGGCTTGGAAAGGAATTTTGGCTCCCAGTGCTCTCCGTGTAACTCTTTGTACCAAAAAATAATTGGACCTTTCTGGGGTGTTCCTCCTAATTCCATCTTCCTCCTGCTGCTCTCTAAAACCCCTCCTGACAGTAATTCAATTCATGGCAAATGCAGCTAAAGCTCCAACTCAGCCAAGGATTTTACTGATACGACCTGATTGGCAGGTGATCAGAAGAATTTCGCCAGAGACAAAACCGCGAAACCTTGTTTTTATCTTGTTATTGAAAGAAACAAAACTGCAATGAGTCTTTTTTGCTGAGTCTATATGTTTTTAATCATGCTGTAGCACTGTATTTTACCAAAATAAGGTCCTCACTGTCAATTGATTTTTTTTAATCAGCAGCAGCTCAACATTTTCCATCCAGTCATTAGAATTTAGATTTAAACATGTAATGACTGCAGGACAGAGTTCATGTCCTTGCCTCAGAAATGTCAGCAGACTGCCAGTAAAGCTGTGTGATCTCTAATCTGACACTTAACTTATCAATCATTAGCTTCCAAACCTGTGAGGTTTAGCAGGAATGTAAATCAATTCTTAGATGACATTTAGAGACAAAGTCCAGAAAGCAAAGTGCAGCAAAAAAAATATTGTCTCGTGTAGTACGGCAAAATAAGACAGGAAGAAAACCTGAGCTCGATTCTAGAGTGCCTGGCAGTTAAAGACCCAGATCTAATCTCCCATTCATCTCAACATGCTTCAGAAAATAGTTGCAAACCAATTGTGTCACCATCTGGACAGAAATAATCTGTTTAAGTTGGGATTTAGAGCTCATCATAGCACAGAAACAGCACTGGTAAAGGTTACTAATGATATTCTCATATCATGGACTCAGACAGTGGACGTATGTCAGTACATGTCCTGTTAGATCTCAGTGCTGCCTTTGATACAGTTGATCACAATATTCTATAACAGAGACTTGAATATGATAATGGGATTACAGGAACGAGACTCAAAATGTTTTCATATTTAGTTGATAGATTATTGTTTTCTTCATACACCAGCGTTAGTCATGGAGTTCCTCAAGGTTCAGTGCTTGGACCAATTCTCTTTACTTAATATGTGATTCTATTAGGCAAAGTTATTACACAGCATGGGCTAAAATTTCACACATGCCAACCCCTTCAGATGTTTGCCTGTATCTTGAAACTCACAAATCTGTAGGACTTAAATCAACTTATGATTGCCCTATATGTGTTCATGCAAAATGGGGGAAAATCTATGTAATTTACAGACAATTTACACAACTTGACATATTTGAACTTTCGTTGTTATGCTGATGATACTCAATTATATTATACTGTATTTTCTGCTTTTAAACTCAGACAAGACTTCCTTTGCATGGCATTAGTTTGGCCTTCGGTTCTAGTAATGTGAAGAACTCAGTGAACTGAACTCAATTCAGTATTTCTGTCCACTACTTCGGGTAAAGCTTGCTCAGATCAAAAGTCAGTCAAACCTCACATATAAATGACTTTTTCTCTCAGACACGCTTGGCTTCCCTCCTCTCCCTGAATTTCTTCAGCACTCGTCTTTTCTTTGCTTCACTTTCTGCCTCCCTGATTTTTTTTCCCCCCTGCATGAGCAAGTTTTGGACAGTAAACACTAATGAGATCTGAATGATCCAGGGTTCTTTTCTGGTTAAACCACACAAACTGATTAACACAAATCACCTGATTTATAGTGAGAACAGATTATAAGAAAATGGCCAGTGAATGACGCTATTAAACTACTTAGATAAAAGTTACTAGCTCACATATTATACAACAGTTTATAATAATTCACATATTGTGTCTGACTCAATAAGGAGTTACACAATGCTTTAAATAATACAACTTGCAGGGTGTTGTAGAGAAGCTAAATCTGGATGACATATGAGGTAGTTAGATCACTTTACTGCTCTTAGTGCTGCAATTTGTAAGTTTTCTAGCTTGCAGAAATGTTTTATTTACAACCCAGAATGCGAAGAGAATTAAGAGGAGGAAATTAGCTTGGTAAGTCCAGACCTTATTTGGTAATTCTGTCACAGTTAATTGGACGTAATAACTCAGAAAACGTCATAGAAATAGAGAAAACTGAACGGCCTAAAAAATATGACCCAAGCAGAATACTCTTGTTTTTACAGCTAAGCTATGCCATAGAACGTTTGCTACATTAAAAAGGAGACTTTTTAAATTTATTTTATGTTATTATGCCAATAATCTAAGTTTGTGTTACATCATACATACAGCTTTCCAAAACTTCTGTGTTCATCTTGAATAGCCACCAGCTTGATAGTTCAGTGGATACACAAACTCCCAAATCTATTTAAAGTGTTATGTTTATTGTCATGCTGCAGACAATTGATCTGTCAAACAATAAGAACATTGTGGTATTGAACTCAAATCTAAAATAAGCTAAGAGTAAAACCCACAATTTTGATATATAACATAGTTTAAGATTTTACTATTAGAATAAACTTCATCTGTATAATTTTCTATCATGTTTTCAAAAGTTTTATTTATTCTTAAAGGTCATCAAAATAGTTCAGGTTTGGTAAAAGCAATTTAAAGCTTCAAAGCTTTTCTGCGCTTTTAGATTTTTTGGAAAGTAATGAAATTCTGTAAAGATGGCATGTTACGAGAAGCAGTCAGCAAAAGTTTACACTCTTTTTTTCTTTAATTAAGACTTCATCAAAAACAGGCTTGAGCTGCGAGATTAGCAGAAAGGCTGCATTTGCATTATTTTCTGTGTGTTTTTGTGAGTGTGGCAGTCTGCTGCTGGTGTAGATTGGACACTAAAGGTCGTCCTTATCTGGAGGATTTATAAGCTTTTGATTTCTTTTCATGCTCAGGCAGCACTGGACCAGATGGCCTGACCTAATCTTCTAACTTCTTTTTTTTTCTCATCTTCTAACTTCTAATAAAACTGTCCACATGTCTCACTCTTAGTTTGTGTCTTCATGTCTCCCCTATATGCTTTTTTGTTGGTATTAAAGAGATATTTCAATTACTTTGAAGTGGAATTTGGTGGAAAAGTCTTAAACAATGATCTTCCCTGTTACAGATGGTAACAGAGTTTAATTCTGAACTGACTGACGATCCAACAGCTTGTCCAAGTGAACAGTGGATTTCTGCTGACTTATAAATCTCAAAGATTTTATAGCAGTTGATGCAAATACTATTGTATAGACCAGGGATGGGCAAATGATGAAAGGGGCCACAATTTTTGTTGACACTATGGGAGGGCCACATGCCATTGCACACCCAAATGCAATAAAACTACCATTTTTTAAATGTTTGTGTAAATATATTAAACCAACATACCGTGCAGTAACTTAACATATTTTATGATCAAATTCACGTGTGACAGTTACACTGTTGTTTTATAAATATGAATAATGTTGTTTATGTACTTTCAATTTCAGTAAAGTCCTCATATTTAGCTTTGTGCAACATGTAGTGGCAAATTATAATAAAATCCTTCATGACAGTAGATGCGTTTCCATTGAAAATGCGCAAATTAGATCTTCGAAAATAAATTTGCTCAATGGAAACACGTCAATTTCGAAAAAACTTCCTTTTTTCGACAAAAGGTTTTTGCGTTAGGATAAGGTGGTTTTTCGGCCGTATCGAAATTGGTGTGTTTCGCAAAACTGTAATGGAAACATTTTTTTTTCGCATCACGGGAGTCACGTGATCAACAACCGGCTGTTTCCACTGGCTAAAAAGATGACGACGAAGAAGACAACAGGAAGTAGAAGTAATAGTGAAATCACCGAAGTTGTAAAAGAAAGTAATAAACTCACCGACTACAATTTCCCAAAAATGCTATATGTAGCCGCTCCCAAGGGGCTTGTCACTCGAAAGCCTCGATAAGATGCCGACGTCTCCTCTGATGGCTGATGATGTGCGCTAGTGCCGTGGTAGCAACATGCTATGTGTTTACATCCATTGCCGCCATGTTTGTAATGACTTATAGCGAGAATAAACGTATTCACGCGTGACTTTAATAGCATTTCTTACTTAATGGAAACACCACAATTGCAAAACTGTGTTTTTCGACATTAACAGAATATCAAGAAAGTTTTGCACACATTTGCAATGGAAACGCAGCGTCTTTAAACAAACTAAACTCATGGTTTTGCCTTGCAATTTAGTAGAAGGTCTACCTACCTAAAGGAAAAAAAAAGTGCTTGACATGCCGGTTGTGGCCCATAGGCCACCAGTTTCCTGTCCATGGTATAGACATTTACATCACCATCAATTTAGTTTTTCACTATTATTCACATAGAATTCTGTGGGTTGTGGGGCATTTTGGCAAGAAAATTGTAATATGTCATTAAAGTCAAATTTAATCTCTTATTTCTTCCAACTGAAGCTGTTGGAAGATCTATCTACACCAGGTTAGATTTTAATGTAGGAACCTCACTTCAAAAGACTTACAGTAAACATTTGTTTTTCCTGCTCCACAGGAACACGCAACAATAAGCACACCTGTTTCATATGATAAAACAAACTACCATAAAACTTGGTCTATATTTATCTTTGGCTCTGATGGACTCATGGAAAGGTAGTGGAAGGGGTGAAGGCTAAAGAGCGCTGGGTCAAGGCTAAGATAAGTTACCTGCATTTTTAATGGTGCTGACTTGGTTTAATTAGAAAAAAATACTGTGATGGCTTTTTAATGAGGAGGAAGAGGAGGTACATGGGCAGGCTGAGTGATCTGTTTTATTGGAAAAAAGAACTTTACATGAGAGTGAATCCCTCTTTTACCAACTCGGATCAGTTTTCATACAGCTCCTCCGGTAAACAAGCTGCAACAACAGTTTTGCTGCCAAGTGCAGATTAATCATGTATCTCCTCTCACATTAAGAGAGCCTAAACAGAACACAAAGGTTCTGGTTTTAATACCAGCGGGCTCTTTTATGGCAACAAAATGGGTTTCAGCAGCTGATAATGAATGCCAGAAGATGCATCTCTTTTGTCATCCGCTGCCTTCTTTAGTCATCCTTACATCTTCGACAGCTTGGCTGAAGCAGCTGGGCAGAAACATTTCATAATAAGTAACTCCCATTTGCATCCGGGCCAGGCAGCGGGGTAGTTAGCCTCCATCAGGACAGAGCAGAGACTTTGACATGAGAGGGAAAACATCTCTATTATTTCTCTCAGCAAGCATGGCGCTTTGCGAGTGTTTGGCCGGAGCACTCAATCGTGGTACTACCTCGTATGGAGTCTGCATCAAGGCATCTACTAAAAGCTGCTTGTCCGAGAGAGATTTGCCGTATTTATTCATGTATAATACGATCTCATGTATAATGCTACCCCCACTTTTTGAGCTTAAAAAGCATTAAAAATTTAATCCTCAAACTACCTCTAATTTCATACAGAATTCAAGATTTTTCAGCCTTTGCAGTCTTTATACATGTCAGTAAAATGATCATTGGTATCAAGGTATTTTGACAACAAATATATATCAGCTGTAGCAGCATCATATGAATTCTGGCATTTTACACAAAGTCCATCGGGATGCGCCAACACAAAAGTCAGACTTCACGAGATTTGGACCATCTTCTGAGGGAAAAGCAGATTACTTCCTATTCGCGAGCGCCCCCTCTGGTGGGGAAACTTTATTCAGGGATACAAACTTTTTCAGAACACCGGTAGACGGCAGCCATTACAGACGAACATGGTTTGTTGTTCCAGGAGCGGCCCGGTCACACGCTAATGCCATTAGTTCGCTTTCATTTCTAAGGTGCAGGAATAATTTTTACCCCTTTTTTTTCACATCATGTCACCTGCCTGGATCTGTTATTATCTCGCTCTGAAGCACGAAGGAGTGACAGAGGTAAGCTCCTTTCAACAGCTTTTTACGACGCGGTCTCATTTCCGGACTCAGGCGTTTTGTGAATTAAGCTGATATTTCAGTTAAAATACATAAGTAAAAATATTTATCCGAGTATAGTACCACCCCCCAACTTTATGGATGATTTTATTGATTTAATTTTACGTTTTATACTTGAATAAATACGGTATATGCCGTCAATCACTGATCAATGAGAATTTGCAATGTGAGCTCTGCAGCAAAAAACAAACAAACAAACAAAAAATAAACAGACTTGGCCTGTTCTCAGCTCAACGCAGCAGCCCATTATCTCTGCAGACACACAGGTTATCTCCTCTGAGACAGATCTGTGACACTCCTGACAGACCCATCTATTCTGAGGGCAGGAGGTGGGTTTGATGGTGATGCAGTGAGGCAGAAGGACCCCTAAAACTTAAGTGAAACAAAATAGAATATATGTGTGTGTGTGTGTGTGTGTGTGTGTGTGTGTGTGTGTGTGTGTGTGTGTGTGTGTGTGTGTGTGTGTG
>NW_013952607.1:459373-463061 GCF_001266775.1 Austrofundulus limnaeus
GTGTGTGTGTGTGTGTGTGTGTGTGTGTGTGTGTGTAGGGGGGGGGCTGTGGAAGTAGAACAGATATGTGGTTCTGTTTTCTAACCTTACGCACCTCAGTGCTGTTCCTCACTGCAAACACTAGTCTTTACACAAAGAGAGGGTAGCTTATAGCCTCAAAAGGACAGCAATGACTCATTCCCTCCTGATGCCCAGGAGAGTGGAAAAACACACAAGTGAAGGACCAACTGATAGGTGCAATAAGTCTGGGCCAGCCGTGGAGACCGCTTTACCAATCTGGACACACGAAACACTGTTATGGTGAAGTTAGAGTAATGCATGTTTGTTCATTGGCTTTGTGACCATCCTTTGTGTTTCCTTTTTTTTTTTCAGTCACCTGATTTTACAACTCCTGCAGTCTTTTCAGAAAGCCTTGCTCACTGTGGGCAGTAGGAGGCTTTACTAATTTGTTGCCTCTGTGTTTATGTTACATAGCTTATCCTGGTAGAAGGGTTGGGCCCAAAACGTAGATGTGCTCAAAAAAAAATCTAACGATACACTTTTATTCTAAAACAAAACAAAAGGCTGTCGTGGCAACAAACAGTCTTACAAAAACTTAGGAAAGATCTTTTGGGGATCACAAGGAACAGGAAACATACATGAATGACCACAAGTGAGGCGTTAAACCAGCAACACACTGTTGAGGTGGAAAAAAGAACTGAACGTACAGTATAGAGCTAAGGATGAATGGAAAAGGTGAAGTGGGCGTGGCAAGCTGACTGGAAAATCACAGAGATGCAAATAACTAAATGAAGGCAGGTGAATGATGGCACAAATGAACAAAAAATGATCAACATGAGTAAGCAAAATTCAGCACAAGAATCACAAAATACAAATAAAGCATAATGATGAAAAGGACAATGTAAAACACGCAAAAAAAACATCAAATATTGACCAAAGCAGATTATGACAATAACAGCTTAAAGACAGAACAAAGAAAGACAAAGCACTTCCAAGAATTATTGTGATGTCTCTAAAATGAGTCAGATGAGGGAGTAAAATACACCTCGACCAGAGGACAGAACTGAATACAGCTGGTTGAAAGGGCTGCCACTCCCTTTCAGTTGCACACATTAGGAAACATGGTTGGATAGAAAGAAAAAAAAATACAAATGGTAACTGTAGGATGATCAGCAGAAATGGAGAACAACACTGTGATAGTCATGACAACTTCATTTAAACTCATTGAAAAGTATATATGCTTTTACATCCATCTTTTTCACATTTTAATCATCCAGCTATGGTCTATATAAAGTGGAACTG
Organism: Austrofundulus limnaeus; assembly: GCF_001266775.1. Classification (NCBI taxonomy): domain Eukaryota; kingdom Metazoa; phylum Chordata; class Actinopteri; order Cyprinodontiformes; family Rivulidae; genus Austrofundulus; species Austrofundulus limnaeus. The sequence goes on from NW_013952607.1 coordinate 460,676, forward strand.
CAATGCTTTGGTCTGAGTTACTCTTTCACCCTGTTTCTGAGGTGTGTCTCAGATCAACCCATTTTGAGGCTGTCTCTTTAAATCCAAATGAAGTGCTTCACACTCCACCCCGCCTCCGGGTTCCAAACCAACCCACTCCAATTTGATAGAGGGGTTTACGACCATATAGCTGCACAGAAACATTTTATTTATGAATGTATTAAAAGATTTCAAGAACAGAAAATGTGTCCATCAGTCTTACATGTTGGAGCCAGGGCAGGAGGAGAATGAAGACCACCAAATTGTAATTGGTAGGTCCAGACCTCTTTTGGCAGTTCAGTCGCAAATAATTTGGAAAAATAATAGAAAATAGAGAAAACTGAGCTAGTTGAAAAATATGGCCTAAAAGAATATAAAGATGCATGCAGCACTAAATTCTAATTTTCTGCACTCCTAGAGACTCCAAGTATACAACAAAATGTATTTAATGGCTAAAAAAGTGGATTTGGCCTGATATGTCCCCTTTAAAAATGGAGCAAAACAGATTATAATAAAAGTAGGATTTCCTGAAATGCCTATCACCCACTGTCCAGCATGTCAGCGCTTTAAACACAAGATCTGTAAGGGCTCATAGCATACATTGGGGATCACTCTCAGGTACTACCACAACAGATTTTAGCTCATTAGCTGTAAAATGGACAGTTATAGCCTTTTTGTGTTGCTTTTTGTGTGCTAAAATCCAAAAGTTAACCGTTTTGAAGTTTCACTAATAATTACTTTCTGATAGTTTTATTAATGTAGTATTTACCTAGTGGTTCAGGAGATATTTTGCTAAGATACATAAACAAACGCAGAGGTGATTAAGTTTATAATCAGCTGTAATAACTGCTGACTGTGCAGACCGTTCCAAACGTAGTGCACTTTATGCGGCTAACAGCTGAGGTGCCTTGCCATCTTCAGCTGGTTCAACCAGCCAGACTTTCTGGCGAGAATAAAAAGTACAAAAATATTTTCCCCAGTAATTACCTCCCTACGCTTCTTAATAAATTTACTATTGATTTTAAATCTTGTTTCTTGCCTTGAAAACTTAAATGGCCTTGCCATCCCAGACTAACTGAGATACAGTTAACAGCATCTGGAGGCAACATATTAACTTTTCCAAGCCTAAAGAAACTCTACTCTACTAAACTAAGCAAACTTTGAACGATTAAATTTACATTAAAATTCATAAAATGAACTATAGTTTTGACAAAGCTGAAGTTCAAGGTTTATTTTTTTGTGTTCATTTTTTTGCAGAATGTTCACCTTTGCGGTGGCTAATGTTGGCAGCACCAGTTTGACTTTTTAGCAGCAAAAATTCAGAGAAATTGCACTGAATATAGTGACTGTGAATAAAGTGGCAAAGAAAAAGCATATAGAGATTAAAAGGGGTGCCGAGGACTGACCCTTGAGGCACACCAATAGCTCAGAGTTCAAGGATAAGTGATGGCAAAAGAGATGTGAAAGTACTAACGTCAAAACCTTAGTATCAACCCATGACTAGATGATGCAAGAGGGTCTGTAACACTCTGTTTCAGAGGTGACACTTAAATCTAAGAGAACTACAAGTGTCAGCACTCAGCAAAACATTATTTTTTTAGTTTAAAAGCTAAAACAAACCAAAGAATTATTTAAATTAAATTTAAAAAAGATTACAACAGTGTCCTAAAGTGGGATGATTGTGTCAGAGTGACATCACGAACGAGTTGTGACATGAAGTCGTGAGCACACACAGACACAACATCCACTGTTTACTTATCCTTTTACCTTGCAGCCTTTGCCTTTCTCATGCCCGCTGGTTTGTCCGCTTGCAACACAGGACGTGCACAACTCCTGGTGGTAGTACTGGCCTCCCTGCAGGCCCGCGTAGTGGCAGCAGCAGTAAGTTGAGGGGAAGTGCGTGTACCATAGGTCCTCAGCGAGCAGACACTTTGGACAGGGACAAACAAGGCCCTTCCCTTGGGCTTTCTCTACGCTCACCTTGGGGTTCCTCATCCATCTTCGGACCTGTGCCGGGAAAGAGGTGACGGTGACTTTGAGGACAAAAGTTGAAATGGTTTCACTTCTACTTCTCCTCATCTCTAGTCCCGTGTTCTTAGAGTATTCACCGCACAGTGTACACAAAGTGTCAGCCAGACCAGCTGCAGTGTTTAATCAAGGACGGAGCAGTTTGTCCCGCTATTCCAGACTGCATGTCAGTTCAAGAGGGTCACACAAACACACTTAAAGGGCCAATATTATGTGTTTCTAAGGCATACATTTAAATACTATGCCATAATAAAGTATCTCTGCCACCTTTAGCTGTTATTAAAATGCTGTTTTTTATGTTTAAATAAAAAATAAAATTATCTTCTCATCACTTCCTCTT
>NW_013952607.1:463430-464496 GCF_001266775.1 Austrofundulus limnaeus
GTGTGTGGGGAGGGGGGGAGGGGGTGCGCTCTGCCATGAGGAAGTTTGGTTTAAAGACATGCCCCAGGGGTGTTTCTGGTCCCAAAAGGCGTTTCTGGTCCCCACCTGTCGTTTTGCTCCTCTGCATGGCTTCCTAAAAACGCTGCAGGATTTCTCAAACATGCATTAATGAGTCAAAGTAAGGCTTTGGGCATGTTTTTTATGAGAGTATAATATTATAACATGATATGAAACTCAAAAAAGTTGATTTTACATGATATTGCCCCTTTAAAAGATACACAGACCGCATCTCTGCTCTGCCATACTTACTCATGTTTATGCACACTGTATACACTCACACAGGTTGTGAAAGTGAGGATTTATCAGAAATTAAAAGCTTCTGTGTCTGTGGTACTAATGGATGTGAAGCCATTAGATGCCAACAGTGAGAGTTTTTTGGCGTTATCCACAGGTCGGTGCACGCCTAACAATGCACCCAACCTCCCCGCAGTGGTGCGTGGGCGAGTGTTTCCATGCAGGTGTGTATTTTTGTTGGAATTAAGATGTGGTGAAAGTGGAGAGGAAGCGGGAGAACGATGAAACTGAAGCAGATTGACGTGAAGCAGGAAGTAGAGGGGGGGATAAAAACAGTTATGTTTTTTTTCCCCACTGGAGGCCCATCAAGCTGCTCCTGCTGCGTGTGTTGAACATTTAGTAAACACACACCAAAGGCCTATGTGACGATGTGAGCCCAGATTCACACATACATAAACACACTGTTATTCAGAGCCCAACTCAAGGATAATTGAACAGCCTGTCAGGACATGTTTCCTCTGGGAAAAAAACAGGTCAACAAAACAAGTGAGTCCCTGTGTGAGCAGCACACAGGTGCTAAAACCACAGAACCAGTGCATTATGTGCTTCTTCTGCCTGAAACAAAGAGAAAATTGATGTTAAATCCCATTGTTTTTTTTGTTTTTTTGGTTAGATGGATGGATAGATGGATTGGTGGTTGGATGTATGTATGTATGTATGTATGTATGTATGTATGTATGTATGTATGTATGTATGGATGGATGGATGGATG
>NW_013952607.1:465027-467860 GCF_001266775.1 Austrofundulus limnaeus
GATGGATGGATGGTTGGATGTATGTATGTATGTATGTATGGATGGATGGATGGTTGGATAAATGAACAAATGGTTGGATGATGGATAAATAAATGGATGGATGAATTCAAAACCAGAAAATATTTAAAAACATTAATTAATTTAAATCTTACAATATTTTGATCATTGCAATCAATCAAACTGAAATAAACATTTTATTTTCTGACTTCAGTAACTCAGTAAACATGTCTCAGTGAAATAAAACAGAAGCTTATCTGCGGATCAGTACTTATGAAGTGATCACTTCAGTTCATCTCTCTTCTACAGGCTCTGTTAGTCATTTCCTTCCCGTCTTTGCTTGCAGTCACGTTGCTCTGTGTTCCTGTTTGATCTCATGGAAATCAGCTGTAAATTATTCAGATTCAGGAAAGCCGAAGTTCGGCTGTTTTGTCAGGCTTCACCTAATTACAGCCTACAGTGTAATCATACAAACCCCATGACTAATGTTGTTTTCATTTAAATTTGAGTTAATTAACACCGCACTATTTCGTCACATTACACTAAATGTTTGATTTCCTAAGCCTTTTACCCAAACCTCCAGCTAAAACTGTTAAATAGTAATTATCTCATTGCTTCAGCTTTTGAAAATATTTTAGGGTAGTATTAACATGCAGCCTAATTAAAGTTCTCTGTTTAGTTCTGAGGACAAAAATATGGACACAATTATTTTGATTGATCTTTTTACATGGCAACAATTGGTAAAATAAAGAAACATTTGGGAGAAATGCTTAAAGACAATTACTGCTTAAACCTTCAAACATATTATTGTAGTGAAATGAGGCATAAGCAGCTGTAAATGGTTTTTGAGGCGCTTTATTTATGTGCTTTTGTGATCTTAGGAGCTGGAGATGATTTTCATTTCGTGTTTCAATGCCACCACAAAAAACAAGCAAAAAATAAAATAAAATAAAATACAAAAGCAGCTTGTGAATCGTTTTTTTGTTGTTGTTATTACCAGAAAATGACACACTGAATGTTTAATTAGGAATATTTTAGAGACAAAAATTCAAGAGCAAAACAGAATGCAGCCAAAGGACAAAATCCCTATTAAATAAAAATGCATTTCAGTCATAACAACATAATTTTATTGTATTTCTTTTCATGAATTCTTGGTTATAGGACAGGATTTAGAAATGGATGCCATGATTGTTCAGTTTTTTGTCTTTTTTAAGCTTGTTTGTAATTAGCTAAATATATGTACAGTTTCAGAGCCATCAAAAGAATCAATCAGAATCCATCCATCATCTATACCCATTTCTTATTTCAGGGTCACGGGGGTCGCTGGTGCCCATATCCAGCAGTCACAGTGCGAGGGGTGGGCTACACCCTGGACAGGTCGCAAGTCCATCACAGGGACACACATAGAGACAAACGAGACAAACAATTCACTCTCTCACTCACACCTAGGGACAATTTAGAGTTACCAATGAACCTAACAATCATGCTTTTGGTCTGTGGGAGGAAACCGGAGAGAACCCACACACGCATGGAGAGAATATGCTAACTCTACCCAGAAAGGTCCCCGGGCCAGGATTTGATCCAGGGACCATCTTGCTGAGAGGCATCAGCTTTAACTGAGCCTCATTCAGAATCATCAGGGTAAAATTTGCCCATTTAAAGCAGTGCTGAAGAGAGACTTTTAGATCACAAATTTTGTTGTCACCTTTAGCTGAAAGCACAATTTTTTATTAAAACTCAACATTTTCAGTCTGACGGCCGCTGGCTTTAAAAGTTTTCATCTCAAAGAGCAAAGATTTTAAATAATGTGATGCTCAGGAAGCACAAAGCAGCCAGTGAAACTCAAACCAATTATCCAACAGAAGCAGACTCAGTTCTGTGGGCTGTGGGAAGTAGGGACGACGGAGGTGCTGCAGCACCCCTTTAACTGCATTAGCCCCAACAAACCCTCACTACTCCCCACCACTTCCAAAGACTCGTTCAAACTTTATCTCATTGTCAAAATAAGAGAAGAATAACGGGAATAGTTGCAAACTTTTATCTGGGGGGGGGGGGTAGGTAGTTGTACAACAGAAAACACAACAACAAGAACATTGTTTTGAGAATAACGCAAACAGTTTTTCTGAAAATTGAGAAAGCAGACATGGTTATGCCTCACCCACCAGTTTGGCAATCACTACATTAGGACATGCATGTCCACACACACATTCATACAAATTAATAATAAAAACAAGAGTTTTATTGGTGCAAATTATGGTAAATTCCAAGAACAAGGTTATCGAGGTCTGCGCATCTGGTAAATAAACCAGCTGTGCTTTTGCATTTCTGCTGGCAAAACCACAAAAAGGAGTGCAGGTTAGTAATTGCATTTATTTTAAACATATTATTTGTCCAAAATAAACTGCATATTTTCAGCATCCACATTCAGATAAAACATGCACTGCTATTGCTAACGCTAATTAAGTTACCATACTCCAATTTTTGTGTTGGTCATGTCAACTAATTATGAGGACTGTCCTGAGTTGACCATCAGTTATAGATACACGTCTGATCATTACTTCCTGTGAGTTTCATTAAAATCTGTCCAGTGGTTCATGAGATATTTTGCTAACAGACACACAAACTAATACGCAGAGTCACTGGGACAAACATCCCCTTCTGGCTTTGGCACTGAGCGATGAACAGGGCTGATGGTGGGACAACACTGCAGCATGACGATCCCACTGGACCTCGAGGGAACTGTTATGTCATCACTTCCACACTTGTTAGTGCAACAGTGTTCGGTAGCACACACACACACACACACACACACACACACACACACACACACACACAC
>NW_013952607.1:468224-473753 GCF_001266775.1 Austrofundulus limnaeus
CAGTATACCCCCCCACCCCACCTCCTCCTCCTCCTCCTCCCCCGTTCACCAGCTTCATGGCCGACACCGGCACGCCGCTGGTCTCCGTAGATCCCAGGATGACGACCAGGCTGTGGCAAAAGGAGCAAAGAGTCGTCTTTTTTTTTTTTTTAAATCTTTCTTCTTTTTTTTAAGGCATGAGTGGCGAAAAAGAGATGCTGTTGGGACGAGAGCGGGACAGAAACTGTGGAGGCAGGAGAGAGTGAGACAGGAGGAGGAGGAGGAGGAGGCATATGGACCAAAAAAAATGTGTGGGGAGGGAGGCAGGATGCTGCAAATACAGTGGGATTAATGGGACTGAGATGTATCTGGAAAGAGATTAAAAAAAGAGAGAGAGGAAGAGCTCCTGTTGCTTTGTTTACAGGAATCCCAGAATGCATTTTACAGCATCTCTGAGCTGTGAGGGAAACTTGCTCTGAAGTATTTTATGAAGCATGCAGAGAACGCACTCCTTGTTTACCTTTTTGCAGTTACGTTGGCTGGTTGATCTCCCCACGGTTTTTACTCGTTAAAAGAATCCTGTCCCAGATCACAAGTCCTTTCCTCGGTTCCAGGTGCTCTCTCAGGCTCCATCCCTCAAACAAGACGAAAACAAGAAAAACAGTCTGTTGTTCACCAAGAGCATGACACAGCAATTAAAGTGTGTGTCCCCCAGCTGCGAATGAGTCAGGAAGTGTGTGTGTGTGGGTGCATGATGTGGATGAGGCTGATGTGTCCAGTTGCAGTGCTGCCACTTTATCAATGAAAGCCTCCGCAGTCACGCTCCTCACTGCTCCTCGTCGCCACTTCCCCCTCCCCTCGTTTCTTCCACTCGCTCGCTCGTTCTGCTGCTGCAGTCGAGGGGGAGCTCCTCCTCACGCCGCTTTCATTCGCCTCACCTCACCCCCTTCTTCACGTCCCAGTGAGGACTCGTCAAACCGATACTACGCACCGAGTCTCCGAAGGCCTAAAAGGACAGTATGGTCACGTTTGAAGTGACGTCCTGTGAGGTAGCAATAACTAGAGGAATACCTCACCAGGGAGGCGTCCAGGAGGCATCCTTACCAGATGCCCGAGCCACCTCAACTGGCTCCTCTCGACGTGGAGGAGCAGCGGCTCTACTCTGAGATTTGAAAATTTGAAAAATTTCAAACGAGCAAAAATAAAGAAAAACATTGTAGCAATTTTTATGAAATAGCTAAAAAGCGATTAGCCTAAAATAGCTTAAAAAGTACTGGTAGCTGAAATAGCTGAAATTAGAGCACACGTTTGCTGAATTAAGCAGTAACTGAAAGGTGAACTTAGCTTTAAAGTAGCTAAAAACTAAAAAAAAAAAACAACAACAATGCTGAAATATAAAACGGCCAAAGGCAACACAAAAATATTTAACTTAGAGGACAAGTAACAGAAAAGGTCCGAACAGTATCTGAAAAGTTATTAAAATCTAAAATCAACAAAATGGAGCCTAAAATTTGTGCAAAGAAGTATCAAAAAAAAGCAGAACCAGAACAAAAGGTAAAAAGTGCAGAACATTCAGTTCTGAATTGTGAACATTTTAAAGGGTTTTAGAGGCGTTGCAGACATCTCCATACATTTTTAGAAATATGAATTATTGAAATAGCATAAAACTGGCTGAACGAGATATGTGCCAAAAAAACATATGGAGGAAAAAATGCTTTCAGTATTGTGAATGTTTTATTCATTCACACAATTAGCAGGGAAGAGGTGAGAAAGAAGAGCGTAGTGATCATTTTTAAATGATAAATGTTTCTTTGGTTTTATGATGGCTTCTGTTGAGTCACCAGAGTGACTCTGCTGAAAACTGACGCTGACAGGGACAAGCTTTACTGTTCAACATGACGTTAATTTGACCGAACAGATAGAAATAAAACAATCAATGCGGCCATGTCGCTATTGATCAAAACAAAGGGGACCAGCAGCGTCTCTGCTCTGCCTTTCATCTGAAAAGAACCAAACCCATGTCTGCAAGTCAGGATTTTTTAGCTTCGTATAGAGAGGAACGTAGTTTCAGGGAAGACGATAAAAGTGCAAAACGCCTGTCAGGTCCTCAGTGAACAGTGACTCAACAATGTGCAGAAAAGGTTCTGCATGAAGATTTAGCATATTTTTTGGGTTCATATTTATGTTTTATTAATAAGAATCAGTCATTTGATACTTTTGTTCATCCATCCATTTTGTCCACTTACGTACAGTATCCCAGTATCCCTCAGACTTCAGGTCCAGGAGGGAAGCCCAGACATCCCTTTCCCCAGTGAGCCCTTTCAGATCCCAATCTGTTCCCAGGCCAAATGGAAAAAAAAGATCTCCTCAGGGTCTCCTTCCAGTGGGAGAGGACTGATAAATGTTCAGATGGAAGCACCCATGGCATTCTAATCAGATACCCGAACCGTCTCAGGTGATCCCCTTTCATTTCACAGGATAGAGCAGGACAATAATAGAGTAAATACAGGGTAACTGATTCAGATACTTGTCATGTTCATTGAATAATTATGTGATTTTGCTAGTTAGTTGATTATGATAAAACCCAACTGCAACAATAACTACGTATGTTTTCAAATAATAAAATAATTCCCTTATTACCGTCTAATACACACAACTGTTTAAGACAAACGTCACTGGTGCAAAACAACAAAAAAGAAGCAACACAACAAGAATAACTTCCATTGCATACGGGCATGATGTGGACTGACTAACTCCAAACTATTTGAAGACTCTGCACTTCACTTTAGTTGTGAAAGATAAAGTCAGTAGTGCAAATAAAATGTAAACCAGGGCTATTCAACTGGCGGTCCGTGGGCCACATCCGCCCCACGAGTGACCCAAGTTCGGCCCAGTTGGCTCATCCATCTCTTAATCCCACCCCCACAGATTTCTAATTACTATATGATGTTTTAGTTAGACATAAACATGTTTGGTATCTACAGAAATGTGAGAATCTTGTCTAGAAGCTGGTAAAAACCATTTCTATGCTCACTCAGGACAATTAAAACTACAAGCAGTTGAAGATAAAACTATGAAAGTGAAAATAAAATTGGTTTAAAAATTTGGAAAGTCAGAGGTGTCAAAATAATATTTGTGTTAAACAGGAGGCATGATGTGTTCTTTTTGTTTTTGATATTGTTTTATTATCACTGCATTTATTAGGGTTCTGTACGCTGTATTTATGATTAAATGCAGCAAAATAAACTTTCAAATGTAACAGATCTTTGTAATACTTGGTTTATTTACACAATGACTTTAAATGCTTGATGTTCAGCCCCTGAGCTGTTGACCTGCATTAATTGTGCCCCCCATAGCAGTTTAGTTGAACAGCCCTGGTGTAAACAAAAGAAACAATTCCATCACGCTGTCAATCCTATACAATCAGAATAGTATTGATACTTAGATATGCCTGCAGAAACACAAACTTCCTTAGCTCATCTTATCTCTAAGTCTGGGTCCAGCCACCTTACAGAGGAAGATCATTTTAGCCACATGTATTGATTTATGCTTCGTGTCTATATAGAACTGGACCATAGATGGACTAGAAAATAAAAACCTTCAGCCTCATTAGATGAGGCCTCCAAACTGTCAGTCCGTCTTCTGTTTCTGCCATCACCTGTGACTCACAGATTCTTGAATTTCTCCTGACATGATCAGTCAACTGTTATTTTAGGGGCGTGAGGAGCTATAAAAGCAAATATATAAGCTGTTCATCACAGCTATTGATCAGGATTTTTAGAGTCAGGTGATTTATGGGAGAAGCTCAGGCTGAATGGATGGGTCATTAAAAAATAAAAAACTGCTGTAACTCTACAGTAGCAAACTGTATTTTCACTAATCCCTTATCTTTGGCATTTGTACTGCTGTCAGCGCAGACATTTTAATTCAGTTTGATGATTTAAATTTTAATTTCGACCAAAAGTCACATTCCAAGTACCCTGATGTTTTAAACCCTCTTCTCGATAAACCTTGTTTATAAAATAAAAGAAGAAAAAGCCTTCTTTGGTTTAAACATTAAAGTACCAGCGGTATGCTTCAGTGCATCCAACCGGGAGAATAAAAAAAAGAAAAAGCTCCAGTTTGCCAAAATATCTCCTCAAAGAGCAGTAAGAGCTCCAGGGTGCTATTACACAGTCAGACAGCAGCACGTTCTTACATAACCACAACAGATTCTCTAAAATACAGAACTGCACAGCGCATAAATAATTCTGTCATCTCCCGAGAGATCCGTTTGATGCGCCGGTAAAATAAAACGCGGCCTCTAAATAATTAAAAGCAAGATTTTTTTAAATGATACATACAGTTACCAAAATAATCTCAAAAAATAATAAATTATGGATTCTTCTGAAAAGTTGCATTCACTGCTATAAAGTGTATCTAACGAGACTTTCTTTCTTTTATTAAAAAAAAAAGAAAAGCCTCAGTGTTTTGTCTCATTTCTTTTATTCAGCCACACAATCAGTTCACGTGTTTGGGTCGGAGAGATTTCAACAGAAAAGCCAAATGAAGCAGCTTTTAAACCTTTCTGATGGTCAGATATGAAACTCACTTGCAATGTGAGACCGTTAATGAGGTCCACTGGGTCTGTGTGCGGATCCTATAAAGAACAACAACCAGTTCTTCAAAAGAAAAAGAAAATATGTGCTGAACCGTTTCAGCCTTTTTAGTCAGAAAAATAACTCTCAAACAGTTTGGTACACTTACTTAAACCTTCTCACTTTATACCAGGTATACATTATTGTTACAGTGATAATTCCTTAGTGGCTATAATTAGTTGTTTTAATGCTGCTTCAATGTAAATAGTCTGCTCTTTATGGGGTGCCAAGTGTAAAATAAAATGTTTTAAAAAATGTCAATACATTTTCATTATTTAACTCAGTTTCTGAGTGGAAAATCCTCGTGAAAAATTTTCCATTAGCATTTTATTAGTATTTTGCTCACCGTTCTTAATTTGCAAATGTTAAAATTAAATATGTATAAATGTTAAATCCTAAATCTAAATGTAAATGTCAAATCTTAAATGTGGTGGCTAAATGTTGACGTTTATGTTTGCGCATTTCAGAATTGAACATTTTGTTGTTGCTTTTGTTACGACTTCATCCTTCTGTGACAACGTTGCTAATGCTGCTAAAGATGCTAACGCTGCTAATGCTGCTAAAGATGCTAACGCTGCTAATGCTGCTGACATCAAACCTGCAGTTGCGGCTGGTGTCTGAGCTTCGCTACCATTCATATTATTTTGTTTTCAATGAACACATTTTGAATTTAAATATTAAATGCTATCCATCTTCATCAGCATTAGCAGCATGAGTTGTTGCTTTTGTGGCAGGATGATGAAATCACAACAAAAGCAATGGTTGTGTTCCTTTTCATAAGTCTCAAATATAGGCTTTGAAATGTAACCACAGCATTTATTATTTAATTGTACATTTACATTTAGGATTTGACATTTATAACATTTAACATAATTTTAATTCTTGAATATAAAGTTCCCTATAAATCAAATGT
>NW_013952607.1:474878-480264 GCF_001266775.1 Austrofundulus limnaeus
TGTATATATATATATATATATATTTTTTCATATAATACTGTGTGCAGTCTAAAGTAAATGCCATATGAATTGTGAGCAGGAAACCATAACCCAGTATTTTTGCTGACAAGTTTACTCTCCCAAAACAATGTTAAAATGGTGAAAATCGTGCAGACTATGGCTTAAATACAATCTATAGTAAGTGTAAGTAAGTAGTATGTGAAAGGTAATTCCATCTTATTTTGTTTGGACATCTGAAGTGTTAGAATATTTCCAAGCCGCACAACTACGAGGCATTTTGCTTTCTCCTCTCTGCCACCTCCAATATGGCAGCGACATGGTTACGCCGTTTAGCTTCCAATAGGGCCTCTATGGATGTCTATGGTGGAGACCCGCGACCATGGAGATATAAACAGCTTTTTATAAGGTAAAAATAATAAAACAAGGTCTTAGTCTGAAATGATTAGACATGTTTTTTATTATTGTCATTAGTGATTATCTCAATTTCGGCTAAAAGAATTGACAAAATCCTACACACTGTGCCTTTAAACTCATCCATAAAATTATCCAGGGGGCCATTTATCTGGTTTTAAACTTTAATAACTTGTTTTCAGTGTTTTTGTGCCAAAATTTAGAAATGGTTTTTTCCCTCTGCATCTGTGCACGTTTAATGAAACTTGCACAAAGTTATCAGTGCGTTAACATCTGCAGCGGATTAGCTTTTGGTATCAGTCCAGTTTAAGATACCTTAGGAAACACAAAAATGGCAATAATTCACTCAAATTTACAGATGTGAACCTAAAATTCGGTGTGGTAGAAGCTGAGGCTTGTCTAAAACCTATAACACTCTGAGAGCTAACAGATCGCACAAGATCTGACGTTAAAACGTCCGTTTAGCAGCAAAATATCTCACGAGCAACCAAAACAGCCACAACTCATTTCTCAACACAACATACTATTCGTCTGTCATGAAAGGCAAAGCGATTTCCTTCGAGGAATGCTCAGTCTTTAATTTATCTGAGCCTGTCTCTGTTGCATAAGTCACAGCGGATCCCCCCACCCCCCATCGGTTCTGCTCATCTGCTCAAAGAGAGGCACCGTCTCACTGAGGGCTGAATCTTTTCTGGGCACGAACAGGCTGACCGCTGACATGTGGTAATGAGCTCATCAGCTGGAAGGAATCCCACGCCGTGTGACCCTGCCTGCACACACACTCGCTTTAACTTCCCAGTCAAAGTGGTGATGCTGCAGACTTTTTGAGTCTCTTTCATAAATTAAGCATATGTCTGCTGCTCAGCACCAAAAACTCCATACAGGGAGAACGAGGAGGCTTTGCTTTTACAGCAGCTTCTCTCTCAGACTGAAAATAGAAAACTCTGCTCTTGTGCATATTTGCTGGAGAGAATCCCGATTTCTTCCAATGCAACCTGCTGTGAATAAAGAGTGTGTGTTTTTGGAGCGAGCGTAGACAGTTTGCAGTTATTTGCACACAACATATTGCACACGGTGTTTGTTGGGTGTGTGAGTATTCTCAGGCAACACAAGATACCGATGAAGAACGCGCCAGAATGCAGAGAAATATACAAACTTACATGAGAGAGGGAATCTAAGCAACATTTATCTACACTAACGAGCACATCTGAATAATAAATACGGCCATGAATTTCATTTAGTGTATCAATGTGTGTGTGTGGGTGTGTGCGTGTGTGTGTGTGTGTCTTTTGGTTTCTGTCATGCTATTTAATTAGGTGTAATTTGCCTCAAGACTTCCAGGGACTAAACTTTAGTTTACTGAATCTATCACTGTCTAATGAGCTCCATACACAAAGTCATGTGTGTGTGTGCCCTTGTTTTTGCTACTTGATGGGGATGATTTTTCAGAAAAATGCAGCCTTGTGGGGACCGGGTGCTCCTTGTGGGGACCAAAGCCTGGTCCCCACGACTTCGGAGGCTGATTTTGGATGAGGGGTTAAAGGGATCCCCGATTAGTTGTAACATTAGACTTTATTTGATAAACATATATTTTAACTGTAAAATAAAGACTGTAAAAATACTGTAGTTTTGTACATTTTTAAAAATAGATTTTAACACGGATGAGGCCATTTTATTTACATGCAAAGCATTCTGGGTAAATGATGACGTGGGTAGGTCATCAGTGCGAGGCTGCTAGCGAGCTATATCCACCCTGAAGGTTAATCTTGGACAATATCTGAAATGAAACCAGAGAGCGTTGATTGAGAGGAGAAGGTAGAAATGACTCAGCCTGTAACTGAAAATATGGATGGAGGACAACAGAGCTGCTTCATGGAAGAAGAACCTCAGCTTAGCCTGTTAGCCTTTGTGCTAGCACTGACGCTATATTGCCTTATATGTATTAGCTCAGTGCTAGTGCGACAAACAAGCTAAACTGAGGTCCTCCATCTATATTTTCAGTTACAGGCTGTCATTTTTACCTTCTCCTCTCTGTCAACGCTCTCTGGTTTCATTTAAAATAGTCGATCATCAGATATTGTCCAAGATTAACCTTCAGGGTGGATATAGCTCGCTAGCAGCCTCACACTGATGACCTACCCACGTCATCATTTACCCAGAATGCTTTGCATGTAAATAAAATGGCCCTGTCCATGTAATATATTTTAAACTTTTGGTTTAAAAATTATAAAAACTAAACAGCCTACAGTATTTTTACAGTCTTTATTTTATAGTTAAAATATAAGTTTATTAAATAAAGTCTAATGTTACAACTAATCGGGGATCCCTTTAAGGTACTTCATTTGTCATCAATGCATGTACAATGACGACCCCCCAGCTGCCCGGGGAGCAGTTGGGGGTTGGGTGTCTTCTCAAGGACACCACAACATCATGGCGGGGAGTTGAACCTGTGATTTTCGGGTCCAAAGCCGGCTGCCACAGCCGCCCGTGTTAGGTTTAGGACCAAGGTGTGAATTAAGTTTAGGTTAGTTTTAGGGTCAGGTAGCTCTACCTGTGAGGTTAATTTTAGGGTAAATGATCAGGGTTAGGATATAAAATTACCAAAGAATGAATGGAAGTCAATGGAAAGTCCCCACAAGGATAGAGAAACATAGTAGATGTGTGTGTGAGAGAGAGCGAGAGAGATGTTTGGAAATCAGTACTGATGGTTTTGGCAAATTAAAAAAGGAGCTGAGTCTCGTGGGTTGTGTAGATGTTTGCTTGCCAGTGTTTATGGTGGTGGGTTGTGCTCATTGGCTACACATTTCCAGGTTGTGTTGTGTGTGTGTGTGTGTGTGGGAGGAACTCCCATTAGGGACTGACAACACTGCAGCAGTGCTGAGCTAAGGAGACAGAAAGGAAAAGCTGAAGAGGAATGCTCCAGTAAGATTGGTTCAGTGGTTGTCAATCATCCCTGAGCTCAGTCGGCAAAACATAAAACAAAACACCAGCAGCAGCGCTGAATGAGCAACAGGCTCAGGCAGGATTCAGTTCACATCAGTTTACACTCCAGCACTTCAGTGATTATTAAATAAATCAGTAATTAATTAACTGAATTATTGTCATTACTGTGTGAATGTTATTAAGAATTCACTTAATTGAGATCAACGATTTTCCTTCAGTACATTTTCTTGGCATATGTCTCGTTCAGCAATTATTGTGCTATTTCAAAAATGTATACATCAAAATGTCTACTTCAGGACATTCCATCTATGACTTTTGGTATTTCAGTCATTTATACTTTTTGAGATATTTAGCTTTTTCGGCCATTTTTTAAAAATTGAACAAGAATAGAGCTACATTCGTCTATAAACCCTAAAAACCTTTTACTGCGCTTTTCAACTTTTGTTCTGATTTTGTTTTTTTTTACTTCTTTATACTGATTTCACCTTCTTTCAGCCTCTTTTTTTGTTGCTAATTTTATCCCTTTTCTGCTTTTAATCTATCTTTCTGCTCTTTTCAGCTATTCTGCTGATTTAAACCTTTTTGTTTTTGTATAAACTTCTTTATGCTACTTTAAGCTTTGTTTTTAGCTATTTTATAACAAATAGAGAATTTTTTGTACTTTTTTTGTTAAAAACTTTCAGCGTCAGGCTTTCTAGTTTTTATTAGTGTTCACTGGAAGAATTTAATTTGTCACATCGGTTGGACGCAAAAAAACTCAAACACAAAAGAATAAATTTTTTGTAGGTTTTATTTAATTCTTTTATTTTTTGCTTTTTATTGAATGAAAACTAGATTACACTAAGCTGCTGTTGAGCACTCGTAAAAACCAACTCCCTCTTTTTAATTACATTTAGCTGTGGTTTGCAGACGCTGTAATTGTGCACGGAGTCGTTAAACCACATTGTTCAAATATCGAGTGAGGACGATTCTCACAAAACGTTCTGAAAGGTTTCTGGTTTCAGCTCTTTTGTCCGTGTTTCTGATTGTCTTGAAATACGGGTTTTAAGCTTAAAGCTAGACTACAGATTTTTATTAAAGTGGTGTTCTATTAAATAATTAAAATCTTGGCTGCAGTAAAAATCAGTCAGGACTATACAGTAGTATTTTTTCATGTATTATACAATCTTGAGTATAATACGATCATCACTGTTTGGGCTTACAAAGCACAAAAAATCTAATCATAATCTTACATAAAGCTGAGTCACCCGACGCTCACACACCTGATGTTCACCATGTGGCGACAGGATGTGATGTGTGATTAGATCCATAGGTCATCCTGGGTAATATGTGTGTGTATGTGTTTTTAACATGTGCTGTTTGGTCGCAGAGGGGATGCAGTCAATTCCACACACAACCTCAGTCCTACATTTTGTCTTTAATTTGACATTATGTGTAAATCAGAGTGAGTTTGTGTGAGACCAGCAAGCGTTTGTTGCACCTGTGGCTCACATCTGAAACCTGCTGAAAGTTGAGCTGGCACCACAAGGTTTTGTTTCACGATTTACTAAGACAAGGATTGTGAAGAATTTGGCACAGGTATGTCAGCATTTTTTTTTTGTTTTCACCGCCAGTTGTTTCCAGGCACTCACCTGATGAGGTTGCGGGAGGGTAAAGTATTCTGAGAACTCAATTGTGCTTTTGTTGCTTTTACATTTCATTTCGTGCACATTTATAATGGCATTTAGCATGATTTTATTCCTAAAAGCCTTATGTCCTGATGCATCTCAGTAATCCAGGTAAAAAATCAAAAAGAAAAAAATTGTATAGGTCTTCTGGACGGGTTCTTCTCTAATGAAACGTTTCGTTTCTCCTCCAAGAGACTTCTTCAGTCTGAGAGTTTCAGGCAAAAATTCAGGCTTTTAAGCTCTGCCTCCATGTGACTGATACTCACATCACATGACTATTGTTGACACCTAATTAACACCAATTCTAAAACATGATGTCCCAGTGGCTTTCAAACCCCAAAACACATTACGGCAAAGGCTGGTTC
>NW_013952607.1:481798-483137 GCF_001266775.1 Austrofundulus limnaeus
ACCCGGCGCGTCAAAATCTGACGTAGAGGGAACCTTGGAAAAGCGTCAATATGTGACGACTTGGGAGTGAGAATGGGTTGATATGTCAGATGTTGGCAGGTATGAGGTAAACTTCTGGTATTCTGTTTCAAACGAATTTCATTGTTAACAATTTTAAATAAACAAACTAATTTCTAAAGATTTGGGACGGAGAAATGCCATATTTTACAATGAACAGACTGAAAAGTCCTGGTCAGTTCCAGGTTTACATCGTAAGGATGAAGAGAAAAATAATTTCAAAGAAAACTATTTACTTTCGTACGTGATTGTATGTAAATTGGCTGAGAAATTGCACACAAATTGTAAATCTTACCTAGGGTGCCGAATTGACTGTGATTTTTCAAAAACACATTTCCAGGACCTTGAATCGCATTTGGTTGTGTGTTCTACCAGACTCACCTGCCTTACCTGGTCACCTCACCCGACATCTGCCGTAGGCAAAACCTCCAGGGTAAAAAAAAAAACTTACAGAAACACGCGGAAGTGAGATCCTGGCTGCTGATACCCATTCTAGTATGAGGACAGATGGGGTAAGTCTTACAAAATAAAGAGAAAAACAATATTCACTTCCTTTTATTTACAATACAGGAACGTGGAGCAGCAGTTTGTCATGATTTGCGACAAGCTATGAGGTAAATAACAGATGAAGCAACCATGAAGTCCTCTTCTGAACAATATGAAATATTCAGTGATTTCTCCATCAGTTTCCTTATCCTGCAGACATCTCGCAACCTTTTCACTAATGCAGCCTTCAGCTGGAATTAGCCAGGAGATTTGAGACCACACCACCTGCTCTCATCACTACCTGAGTCCTGCATCTCTGAGGACAAGCATCAAAGGGCAGCTGATCACATCTTTTCATCTCGAGATTTATTCTGCCTGAAACCCACAAAGGCGCGAATAAAATCACATTTTCACACTCGCTGATTATTGTCACAGAAAAACTCAGATTTTTTTTTTTTGTGATTTGCTTCTGAAAAGGAGCCACCTTTTTCATTTTACTTCCTAAAATCTTTCCCCTCACGATGATCCCCAGTTTTTTAACTTCTTAAAAAGGTTTTTGCCATCATACTGATGCTATACAATCACATTGGGCCTCATGCAAGAACATGTTCGTATTCTTATCCTAAATTTCTCTTACTTTTGTTCGTACGAAGGGTTCGTACGAACATGTCACGTCAGATTCAACAAACTCTTCTATCTTCAGGAAAAGTGTGTAAATGAGCTGCGTAAACTGATGAATGCGTGTTCAGGTGCTCATGCACGAGGAGAGATTAGCATAACCTACCAGCCCAAAAAC
>NW_013952607.1:486819-491545 GCF_001266775.1 Austrofundulus limnaeus
GCAGACTGACTGCTCGTAAAATATACGACAGGTCTGGACCACTCGTAAATTTTGTTCGTTTCTGAAAAAAATCGTAGAATACGAAAACATTGGTGAATGCCACAAGTTCTCCTAAATCACTCGTACGCACAACTTAAGAACAAATCTGTGCGTACGAACGGTTCTTGCATGAGGCCCATTGTCTAAGTGGTCGCATTATCTTCAAAATAAATATTGTGACTCAATTCTCCTCCTATTCTTCTTCCATATTTGTCCATGTCGAAGCTTTCCTTTGCTCTGCCGGTCGTTTTGTAGCAGCTGTGAATTCCACTCTCTCCAGGAACAATGAGAAGCGTTTACTTCAGAGGAGCGATCGAGTCGATGGCTCTGAGATAAGGAAGCGTGCAGGAGCCACGGGGAGCACGCAGACATGCAGCGGCACTATTTACAGACTCGCTTTGTTTTTTCGGTCTTTTGTCCTTCAGGCAGCTGGTGGCATACCGATCGTTTCCCTTTGTCTGATCTCTGCTGCTTTGGGTCTGAAATCACAGTTTATGTTTACACTCAACACCATATAAAGTCAGCTTTTGGGATCACACAGATAACTATGACGTCATTGTTCAGTTTTATATCATTGTTCGTCAAGGCTTGAATCAGGAATGCTCTTAAATCTGAGTTTTTAAAAAATACCACGACTGAATTCTGAATAGTTTTTATCTTTTTTGACATTTCATGGCTCATTAATGTTTCGTTCATTTAAACGTATAAAATCTCTAAAGGAGTGGATCAAGTATGGACGGGTGATGTGGAAAGGTTAGGAACAAACAGTATCCTACCTGTTTGTTCGCTGATAGGTTTAAACTGATCTTGTTTTAGTTTTTAGCTTTAATGTTGCTTATTTTAACTTTTTGTTGTGGTTTTACTAATTTTAGACTTCAGCTACCATTTTACTCATTTTAAGTTTTAGCTATTATTTGAATTTTCGGTTTTAGCAACCAATTTGCTAATTTTAGCTTTTAGCTAGTGCTGTGCAATTCTTCGAATTAGCTACTGCTGTGTTCATTTTAGGTTTTAGCTACTGTTTTGCTCATTTTTACTTTTTATTACTGGTTTTCTGGTTTTAGCTTTTAGTTTAAGCATTTTGAACAACCTTAGATTGGAGAGATAAGAATTTAATTTTGCCAGATTGACAAACTAACGGCTAATCTAAGTGGGGCTAAGATCAATATAGATTGCTGCCATCTTAAAACTCTAATTAAAAAAATTAATTGTACTTATAGGGTTGTAAATCACCAGCTTTATCACAATATGATATATTGATGTGTTAAGTTGCTGAAATAATATTTCTCAATATCACAAAGTCTGACTCATGTTTCAATTTCAATTCAGTTCAATTTACAAGTCTGCGTTCATAAAGGTACGATATACGCCCATCTAACACAATCATTTGTATGGATGGACCTGTGATATCAGTGGTTTTGTTTTGCCTTGATGTAATTAAATTATTTGTCATTTAATCAATATATCGATGGGGATTGATGTATTGTTACACCCCTAACAGTTTATGCAGATGTTGTCATAAACTTTCATTTTAGTCAGTTTTAGATTACTTAAAGTGTCTGTGACATCAAATTTTTGTAATAAACATGAATGCATTTTTGGAAAGATAACATTGATAAAATATTGCAAAACAAATTTCACGTTGCTAAGATGAACGGTTGTTGAGATATTTGCATGTGAAGAAACAGGAAGTGACGTCAAAGGGGAATGTCTGCATGTAAACAGTATTTGCTATAACGGCTAACAGCACTGACTATAGAGAAAAATCTCATGTTTCTTTAGATTAATTTTAGTCTATCAAAGAGAGACGAAGAAGTTAAATTTTAAATAATTTTGTTTTAATAAACAGAGACCGCTGTCACCTTCCTGTTTCACTTTGGCCGTGACAAATTCAAAAGAAAATAGGCCAGTTATGAGACAAAATGTGTAAAATCATATGTATCATGCCAATTTTCTAAAGTATAAAGATGCTTTCCTTGACTTTTTGAAGGATATGTCTAAATTACAGCAGAAATTTTATTAAATTTCAGATCTAAGTGCCCCATGCTGAAGTTAGTAGCTGTCGTTTACGTTTTCAAATAGCAATAAAAAGTAAGTAAATAATAAAATGTTTATTGAAAGAGACACATAGGTTTACAAAACTGCATTCATGTGAACAACAATAAATATATTTTGATGGTGGAGTTGTGTTAAGATGGCAACAGTCCCACTCAAACTAGCCATTAGCTCATCAAAAAGCTATCCACAGCAGGTAAGATATGAACTACTCATCACCGTTCAACAGAAAGAATGGGGTAGTAGTGAATACCCCCCGACTGCTGCACGGCACCACTGAAAACAATAAGCACATGATGGATGGACGGAGTCCACTCTTCTTACACCAGGTTTCAGTTTGTCCTGCATTGTCCAACTTCCTGCTCAAGCGGTCAGCTGCTTCCTGTCTGGCGCCACACCAACAACCAGCCGCCGATCTCAGCCCACCACCGCTGCGGTACCATCATGAAACGAGGTCAAGGACAGCTGATACAAAGAAACCGGGCATTTTTGTGTTTAAAGTTAGACGAGCATCAGAAGTCCAGAGAAAAGGGACTTTTTTTTTTGTCATTGTTGCTCCTGCAGAATCATTCAGGCGCTGAGTGGGACCAAAAATAAAAAAGTAAGACCTGTTGATCTGGACTTTAAAAAGTTCACAGCTCAGTAAATCAAATGACTGACCTATTGTTTTATAAAAAATAAAATAAAATAAAATAAAAAAACAGCAGCAGATTCCAAATGAAGCCTGACTGGGTTTAATGTTTGAGAAGGATCATAAATAATATGAACTGTAAGGCGAGAATCCTTTTTATTTTTTATCTTTTTAGTTTCTTCATGAATGCCCCTGTCATGTTTGGAGCGAGAGGAGAACCAGTTCAAAGTGAAATCCTGATTCTGATCTGATCCTGAGTCAGAGAAAAGACGCAGAGAGCCAGATGAAATACAGAGGAGCGAGCTGGAGGGGGCGAGGAGAAGTGGGAACAGAGCCAGATGAATACAAAAAGGGCAAAAAGAGATGAAGGGGGAAGAGAAAGCAAGAGATCTGACAGGGGTGACAGCTTTCTTTCATAAAGAGCATTGGATATGAGTCTAGCTCTGTCTCCCCAGAGGACGTGGCCTGGATTTTCTTTTCTCCAACAATCACGCTCACACACACCGACTGTCAGTAAAAGCTATAAAACCAAGTGAACAAAACAAATTCTCCTGAGGCCTCCTGCCTGAATGGTGCATAAACACAGAAAAGTTAAGTATCATGTTCCACGCACACATATGAAGATGAACATGTGTCAAAATGTCTGTAAATACAGGGGCTGTTACTTTTGATCTTAGTAACTTTTAAAAAACTTTTTAAGATTTAAGTTGATCTTGTTTTAGTTTTATCTACTTTTGCTTATTATAACTATTCGCTTTGGTTTTGCTAATTTTAGATTTAGGCTACAGTTTTACTGGGTTTAGGTTGCAGCAACTGATTTGTTAATTTTAGGTTTTAGCAACTAATTTACTTATTTTAGCTTTTAGCTGATGTTGTGCATTTCCTTGCATTTGCTACTGCTGTGTTAATTTTATGTTTTAGCTACTGTTTTGCTAGTTTTTTCTTGTTGCTGGGTTTAATTTTTATCTTAAATTTAGCTAACGTTAGCTATGATTTTGGTAATGGGGAGACTGGGTATGGTTTTAACACTTTTTTTGCTTCACCATATATAACTCCTTGATTTCTGGAGATAAAGTTCACAAACTATTATACAAAATACTCACGTGTGTTTACTACAAATGGTACTGATGGAAAATCCTGTAAGTATTATAGACTTTGTGAGTTAATGTCAAAGACACAGAAGCTCTTTGTTACAACTTACCATACCCCAGTAGTGGGGTAGGTTGTAACACATGCTGCGGTGAGTTGTAACAATAAGCCAAAAGAAGCAGAAATAGAGGCTAAAGATTTCATTTATTTTACTTGAGGAATACAACAACCCAGAACAACGTTTGTCACTTTTTTTTCCGAATAATGTCAAACACCTATTTTAGTTCTCTCCCCTGGCTGATTCATCAGTCTGCATAAACTCAAATAGTCCAAAGATCTTTTCTTGTGCCTCAGAAAACTTTGCTAGTTCTGTAACAAACACTGTTAGTTTCCTCAGAGTCTGTAGTGGTTTGCAGTATCTCATCAGTGTAAATGGGAAATCTCATGTTCTTTCTCCACAGATGTGACGACTGTATCAGTGTTACAACCCACCCCACACCTGTCAACCATTGTTTAGCTAGCAGTATCAGCATTGTGCTTTGAAACGAGCTGAAGAAAAATGCATCACATTTAGCTTGAGAAGATACTTTTTTAATCTACATCAGTTTTATGATTCTAGCTGTAACTGTGTAGGCACCAAACAAAATGTACCTTTGGTCAAAAAGAAAAAATAAGTACCGGTAGGTCCTCTGGATGGGTTCTTCTTTAGTGAAACACTTCATCTCTCTTCCAAGAGACTTCTTCAGTCTGATGAGTTTCAGGTGAACTCAGCCTTATAAGCACTGCCTCCACATGGACAAACAGGTTAGTCACATGCAAAAGAGGCGACACAGGTCAGGTGATGGGGCACATGACCCTCTTTGGACAATAGAGCCAATCAAACCTATTGTTAGTCGATGGTCCTCTTTTGCA
>NW_013952607.1:491694-502841 GCF_001266775.1 Austrofundulus limnaeus
CTAAAGAAGAACCCGTCCAGAGGACCTCCTTATTTTTTCTTCTTGGTTTTTTCTACCTGGATTACTGAGATGCATCAGGACATACCTTTGGTCAAAAAAAAACTTTCTTACCTCAAAATCGGTTTTTTGTCATTAAAATTTGAACACACCAACTTTCAACCCTGATATTCCCCATGTGAGTTTGGGAAGTGAGTGGCTATTGAAATAATCACGTGACTTTTATCCGCTCTCTAAATGGTCAAACTGGTGGCGTCACAACTCACCCCGCGTTACAATCATCGCCAGTCTCCCCTATTAGTTTTAATGTACAGTTGTGCTAACTTTAGCTTGCACTGTTCTGTTAATTTTAGGTTTAATCTACAGCTTTGATAATTTTAGCATTTAGCTACGGTTTGCTAATTTTAGGTTTTACTTACATTTTTGTCAATTCTGAGTGTTTTATAACTGGTTTTCATGGGTTTAATCTTTAATTACTGTTTTGCGGTATTTAGCTTTTAACTGCAGTTTTGCTAATATTTGGTATGACTTTGCTAATATTAGCTTTTGGGTACTGTTGTGTTAATTTTAAGTGTTAATCTGTGTTAATATTTTATCTATAGTTTGGCCAATCTTAGCATTTAGCTACAATTAGCTTACTTTAGGTTTTAGCTATTGTTTTGTTCATTTTAGCTTCTGTTTGGCTTCATCTAACTTTAACAGCGCAGTTTCAGCTTCCTCAGGAAGTTTCAACAGTACCTCAGCACATAGCATTTGCACTGTATTTGTGCAGAAAATGTTAATATCTCTAGTTTAGCTCATGTTCATCTTTGACTCCTTTGATTAGCTGAAGACGTGGATGCAAACCTAAAGAAAAATCATTCCATCATTAATAATAAATGTTAACTTTTGGTGCCAGTTTCTCAGCAGCGGCAGAGCTCCTACCACAGATTAAAGGCAGCTGAGCAACTTGTTGCATGGCTCATATGGTTTTAATCTTTAAAGCCCATAGAAGTCAATACTGAAGCGTAAGATGCCAAATCTAATAGTTCTTAATGGCTTTGCTTTACGTCTTTTAAAACAGTAAACATGAGAACGGACCTGAGTGCAAAGATGGACTGTTTTCTTTGAATTATTGTAGCAGAGCATCATCTGACACACGACATGAGAGATGAGTTGATCATCATATATTATCTCTTTAAGAACCCAACACTGCTTCATCCCTTCAGTTTAGGAGGACTTTCTCTGAATAACAGATCAGTCGACCTAACAGGAATGAAAAATAGATATAAACCCAAACAAAAGACGTGCAGCGGGAACAGTGAGCTGCAGACCCTGTGAGAACCACCTTCTCCTTCACTGTTTTCTTTTTTGTCTTTCTCCTGTCAGGCCTGCTCCTCTCGCTCACTTTTACATGAATTTGTTATCGATGCTCAGGGATGTTTTGGCTCTTATTTTACACCCACTCACTCCCTCCTCTACACACACGCTGTTCACACCGCCTCATATTACACTCACACATGCTCAGAATTATTTAATTTGCTCTTTTTGGCTTCAGCTTTTGGAGAAATAAATGAGAAGACAACATGATACAGAAATTTGATTTGATTCTAACAGATGTAAACCATTTTAGGCGTGTTGTTAAAAAACAATAAAAACCTAACTGAAAGAGGAAATTCTGGATTTATCCACTTCTAACTTGTCTTTCTTCAGCAGTTTGACAAAAACATTTTTGTTGCAGTTTGATCCTTCTGTTTTCTTCAGTTCTATTTTTTTTGTCTTTCCACACTGAGACGGTTCATTCTAACTTAAACATACTCACAAAAAATTATAATAAACATTTGTGTTAAAGTCTGCAATTATTGCAGTTAATCCCATTAAATAAGTGCATAAAGACCCCAAACACCAAAAAGAAAAAAAATTGTATAGGTCTTCTGGACGGGTTCTTCTCTAATGAAACGTTTCGTCTCTCCTCCAAGAGACTTCTTCAACCTGAGAGTTTCAGGCAAAATTCAGGCTTTTAAGCCCTGCCTCCATGTGACTGATACTCACATCACATGGCTATCGTTGACACCTAATTAACACCTATTGTTAACAGGGGGTGGAGTGATACTGGCAATAGCAGCACTGTAGGAGGGGGACAACTGAAAACGGAGGCCTCCACCTCTGTTTAATGATGGACGGTCTTTCTTCACAAAAATGGCTTCTTTTACTCCTCTCTCAAATCAACGTTCCTCTCTATCAAGAATGAGAACATCCTTATCTCTGAAAGAGTGACTGCTGGCCTGTAAATGAGTGAAAACTGCAGAGTTCTGGCCAAAAGAATGTCCCAACACAGACGAGCTACATCTAATGGCCAGAACTCTGCAGTTTTCACTCATTTACAGGCCAGCGGTCACTCTTTCAGAGATGAGGATGTTCTCATTCTTGATAGAGAGGAACGTTGGTTTGAGAGAGGAGTAAAAGAAGCCATTTTTGTGAAGAAAGACCGTCCATCATTAAACAGAGGTGGAGGCCTCCGTTTTCAGTTGTCCCCCTCCTACAGTGCTGCTATTGCCAGTATCACTCCCTGTTAACGATAGATGTTAATTAGGTGTCAGCGATGGCCATGTGATGTGAGTATCAGTCACATGGAGGCAGTGCTTAAATGCCTGAATTTTGCCTGAAACTCTCAGACTGAAGAAGTCTCTTGGAGGAGAGACGAAACGTTTCATTAGAGAAGAACCCGTCCAGAAGACCTACACAATTTTTTTCTTTTTGATTTTTTACCTGGATTACTGAGATGCATCAGGACCCCAAACACCATTCGTATTTTCATATCTAAAAACGATTTCACTTTCACATGTTTCTAACTTGAGGAAAAACAAAAAGGAAGCAGTTTGCTGAGTTTCTAACAGAAAAGCAGAAGTTAGTGGTAGTCACATCGCAGCATGGTGTTCTATGAGCAGATTGTTTTTCCATGAGGACAGCGTCTTTCTACGGAGTTGTTTTCTCTGACATAAAATCCAAAATGTTGCAGATTCATCATTCTGTCAAGGGGACGGGAAGCGAATGTTCCTCACGTTGCTGACTGTAAAAAAAAAAAACATCTCAGTGAGGCCAAGAAACTGTTGGAAGTTTTTCTTATTCAGTTTGAGTTGTTGCAATAAGCAGCATTGTGACCTGAAGAGTTTCTGCCGCCTGTTTTGTGTCTCTTGTTTGAGTCAACGAGAGACTCAACCGTGCAAAGCAACCATTTACGAGGCAAGAAATATAAAATATAAATAGAATTTCAATAGGTAAGGCAGCAAAACAGCGGCACATCACACTTTAAATAAGCTGTTCTTGTTGAGGAGTTCAACAGCCGGAAACGAACAAACAACTCAAACACTGACGTGCGTACACACTCACACAAACACACACACTTTACAGACTGCAGCGCTGCTTTGATATGGAAATGCTTCGTCCGTGTTCGGGGAAATACTGAGCTGCGGGAGAGAAAATAAAAATCTCCTGACAATAAAAAATGAAAAAAATAAATGATGTCATGGAAAAGTTTGCAAACTGTAAACTGTGTCGTTTGCTCTGAAATGATACAAAGTGACTATGATGAATTATTGATCATGATTGGCATCAATTAAATATTCTTTGATGAATAAAAAAATACAAAAAAATATATTAGGAAGTGATTGTATTTTCTACTTGCTTTGTTTGTTGTTACTTTTTTTAAAAGTAAAACCAAGTAAAAGAAAAACTGCAGTTGGATAAACCAGAGGTTACACGTTACTGACCTACAATTTTCAAAAAAGTGGTGATGTTATATAATATGTGAATAAAACAAAATACTAAATGTAGATTTAAAAAAATCATAACCAATATTAAAAAAAAAACTTGGGGATTTGTACACATTTCAAAAAGCTTGGGACAAATGAAGTTAATTGGCAGCAGGTCAATGAGAGGACTGGGTTAAAGAGGCCAATTTTCTCCAAACAAAAGATGAGCAGAGGTTCAGCAGACTGTGAACAACCTAAACTGAATGTAATGATGCATTTTCAGAATATTATTACTTTACGGAAAAAATACTTTGGATATCACATCACCTGTAGTTCATAACCTCATCAAAAGTTTTTAAGAATCTGGAGAAATCTCGGGAATATCTCTGTAGCTTGCTGTGCCATCCACAAATAAAAGCTCTATCAGGCAAATAAACACCCTTAAGTTAACAGAATCCAAGAGCATTGGGGTCTAAAGCTCATTTAAAATGTATTGAGACAAAATGGAAAACTGGTGGTTAAAAAAAATCCTGATTTAAAAGTATTTTTGGAAACCATAAACCGTGGAGAAGGACCATCCCAGCCTGTTATCAGTTCAAAAGCCAGCCTCTCTGACGCTATGGGGATGCATAGGTGCCTCAGGCATGGGCAGCAATACACATCTGGAAAGACACTACAAATGCAGAAAAGTATAAACAGGTTTTTGAACAACCTATGCGCTGACCCAAACAATGTCTTTTCAGGGAAGGTCTTGCTGATTTCAGCAAGACAATGCTGAACAGCACAATGCATCCATTACAACAGTTCAGACTTCGCACAAATTGAAAACATTAGACACATAGTTGAACAAAATTACCATATTGCACCTTAAAAACGAATGCAATTTCTTTGTTTCAACATTTGATATGTTTGTTTCATTATGATTAGAACATGGGTTTATGTGGTTTGCAAATCCATTATTAATGGTGGCTTGTGCTGCTGACTCTCAGTTTCAGAATTAAATTACTTCTAATGTGTCACTGCTTTTGAAATAATAATAAAAAATACATCTTAGACATAATTTAATGTATAAATGCACCGTTCAGGCCAGCTTTTCCCAACTTTTCTCCTCCTTTCTCCCCATGATGCCATTAAGTTTTACAAACACTGAAGCACCACGGCCATAAAAATCCTCACTGGAACGTCATTGGCTGGAGCACATCTCCTGAATCAATGAGCAAGTCAGGACAGGTCTGTGTGCTGCTGGTCCAGTGAAACTACTCAGCGACTGAACGATCGTGATCCTCTACCGGTGTGTGTTCACACACACACATGAACACACACACAGAGGGCGAATGAGGGTGAGCGGAGCACGTCGTGCATACAGAACAGGGGAACTCTGTCTCAAGGAGAATGGGCACCCGAGTCACCGAAGGGGAAGGGGCGTGATGTCACCGTTTAAGTGGTCCCTGTTCGCTCTCGTTTCTTTTCCTCTTCTCCAACTCCTTTCAACAAGTCCCTGTTTCCAGAATCTGCCTCCTCGTTTCACTCTGTTGTCCTCATTTGCCCTCCAAACATATTCATTTATTTGTCACTAGAGCCAAATTTTTTAAATTTGATGATGAAGTAATTATTTTCCCCCTTTTTTAAATTTAAATTTCATCTCCTCTGAGCTCATCGCATTTTCTTATCCTCTCGCTCATAAATCAGCTTCCGTTCCTCCTCGCTCCCAGGTGTTGCACGTTGCTGACAAAGAAATTCGTTTCTCCTCTTGGCCTTCTGCCAGTATTCCCAGCAAAGACTGACACATTAAAAACTCAGGGGGGCTTGTGTTCTCACTGTGAAACCCAACAGGAGCTATACTTTGATGTATCTTTCACCTGCAGGATCACGTGTCGCCATGGAAGTGATGGAAAAAATAAAAATAATGATAATAATAATAATAAAACTGGCATTCTTTGCTGATGCCATGCATGCCACAGGTCTGTTAGTGGTCAGGGTGTGTGTTGGATATAACTCTCAGCTACTACCACACAGTGTTGTGTAAAGTACCTCAAAGTGATGCTTGAGTAAAAGTACAAGTATCTTATCATAAAAATACTTTGGTAAAAGTTAAAGTCTTCTCTAAAAACATTATTTGAGTAAAAGTCTTAAAGTATCTGATATTTTTTGTACTCAAGTATCAAAAGTAAATTTCTGACACAAAGTCTGCTTAAGTATTTAAAAGTAAAAGTACTGAGTAAAAGTGAGCAGTTAGATTTTCCAAAATGATATTTATTGGGAGGTGACTTCTCCAAAAAATATTTTTTCTAGCAGCATGCAGCTGTGATGGGTTGTGTACAAGCTAACAGGGTGTCAGAATGGCACATCTAACCACAATTAAATTCACTCTATCCAGGAGACAATTTATCAGGATAGTATTTTTTTTAAACGATATCTCAGAATAAAACAGGAGTTACGACTTTCTACTTCTTACCTTTTTAAAAAAATGTAGTGAGTAGAAAGTACAGATAATTGTGTAAAAATGTAACGAGTAAAAGTAAAAAGTACGCAGAAAAATAATTACTCAAGTAAAGTACAGATAACCAAATATTTCTACTTAAGTACAGTAACAAAGTATTTGTACTTAGTTACTTTACAACTCTGCTT
The DNA here is from genome assembly GCF_001266775.1 of Austrofundulus limnaeus. NCBI lineage: Eukaryota > Metazoa > Chordata > Actinopteri > Cyprinodontiformes > Rivulidae > Austrofundulus > Austrofundulus limnaeus. Next base: position 498,051 of record NW_013952607.1, read on the forward strand.
CCACAGCTGCAGCTCAATATTTGCCAACTTGACTGAGTTACATCCATTTTAGGGTTAATTAGCTGTGGTGGCCATCTTCAATGAAGCTGTCTTTAAAAGTGAATGAGTTAATTCTGATAGTAGTGCTGGGCGGTATACCGTTTTGTACCGAATACCGGTTTTTATTTTTGTTATATGAATTTTTTGAATACCAGACATTCCGGTTTAAAAAGAGGAACGTTTCGTCGCGGCCGCCAGTGAACTGTTGTTTCCCGGGGGACATTTTTCCTTGCTGCACCGCTATGTGCGTTAGCATGCTAATGTTTGGAGCAGCTAGTTGCAGCAGCGGGTGGCGATTCCGCTGCTTATAGTGACCGACGTTTAAAAAAACATCCCGTTTTCGCCATCGCTGAATGTAGTAAACACCTCTTCGGTGACGTGCACAGTTACATTTTAACGCAGTTAGTTAATATGGAGACTTAACGTGGTTCTATTGTGAAAAGCCTGCAGGAAGTAGTTCGTAGTGGAGTTGGAATTGACTGGTGTGCAAGGTGAGTTGTGTTGATAAGCTTTAATAAATAACATAAAACGATAAACCCGATCATAATCTTTTCTTAACCCTCCTCCTTCACGACTGGACCAAAATGCATGACTACTGTCTCCAACCACCAGTCAGAGAAGAACAGACACAGAGGAGGGAAACAGCAACACAGACAGAGGTACGGTAAAAGAAAAAAAGTCAATAAGCAGGGTTTGTACATTTTATTATCAGCTGAGCTGTGATGAAAAGAAAAATACCGTCAAATACTTTGAAACCGGTGAAAATGTTGAAAATACCGTGATGTAAAATTTTGATCATATCGCCCAGCTCTATCTGAGAGTTTTATTAAAATCCATCCACTGGTCGATGAGATATTTTGCTAACAGACACACACAGAGCACAGAGTTCAGTAAAAGTACAAACAGTTTCTTTATTGGCGGGTTCAGGTTCAGACCTCCAAAACTTGCTTTCGTGCCGTTGAGCTGACATTACATCAGTGCTTCAGTTGCATGAACTGAACAAATAAGGTGAGGAGAGTCGCTTGAGTCAGACAGGATTGGGACACAACACAGCAGCTCTGCCAAAAATCGTAATTGTGTAGAACTTTTTTATTTTAATTAAATTTATGTAGGTGAGAAATGTTTTCTATTTGTTAGTTTTCATTTCAAATTATATAATGATGAAAGCTACAACCACCTGCACCTGATGTGGCTGCAATAACAAAAAACAAAGAACTTTACGAAGATTGTTCAAATTTGTTGAAGAAATTGTATTTTCTGGGAAAATGACCTGCTGAGGGAACGATTTTGCTGACATTTGCTGAAAAACCTGAAACTGAGTTGTTAAAACTAAAAAAAGGGCAGAATAACAGTTTAAATACCTAGCTAAAAGATAGCAAATTTCTAGCTAAAAGCTAAATATAGCAAAATGTTAATAGAAAGCTAAAAAAACTAAAATGCTAATTAAAAAGATAAAAGTAGCAAAATGCTAACTGAAAGCCAAAAACTATTAAACAACTAGAAGCACCCGGAGAGTGCAAATCTCCGCTAAGACCAGTTTCCCCCATCCTGTAATAGAGTTACAAAGGGGCACACCAATACTACAGTGCCACCTGCTGGACACTTTGAAACCCACGCCCTGTGAAAGCATCACAGCTTTGCCGATGTCAGAGTGTTAAAAGAAAAAAAAATTCCTGTAGCCGCATCGTGATCCGGAATATCACCAAGATTTAACGGTGTGTTCTTTGGCCCAGTATCCACATGTGGTAAAAAATTCATGACAATCTGTCCACAAGTTTTTGAGTAATCGTGTCCACAGACAGAACGACGGAATGACAGACAGATGGACATATGCGACCAAAAACATTACCTCGCCCTTGGTAAAGGTAATTAGCTGTGAAAGGTAGTAAATGGCTGGCTAAAAGCTAAAAGGGCTTAGCTTAAAGCTTTACGTAAGTAGCAGAATAGTAGCTTAAAGCTAGCAAAAAGCTGCACCATGATAAGACAATAATAGGGAACGCATCCTGAAGCAGATTTTGAGAGAAAAGTGTTTTTGAAAAAAAAAAAGAAAAGATCTTGGTGTATTTCTATGGAGAAAATTTTATGAACAGTTGCATAAAGCAAACATCACATCCTGAATGAGCTGCTTGTTTTGAGATATGAATGGCCAAAGTAGCCTAATGCAAAGCCTGCAGAAGTAGTTAGATTGCAAATAACAAACAAATAACAATAACAAAGCAATAATGTGGATTTCCACAATCATTTAGAAATCTTACGAGTCAGTGTCAGACTAACATTCATATAAACAGTCAGCAAGTTCCGACGTGCACTAAAAACAAAAGTGCTACAAGAACAGAATGTTCTGCCTGCCTGTTCTGTCAGCTAACCTTAACGCTGCAACTAAAGACATGCTGCAGAAGCATTTTAAAGAGCTTATAAAAGTGATACTTTTTAAATTTACTCACCCCTCTGTTATAAACCAGAGGGCAGATTTAAAGGAAACTCTCAGGAAGTAATAATTAGATGTTAATTATCATTAAGTCAGTCATAGATACTGATGCTAGTTTCACAGTGTTAGAAGCTGAAAGTCATTCTTAACCCTCAATCTTGCATATTTGACTAAAAAGGCTAAAACTCATACATTTTTTGGAGATAAAATGATTTTTACAACTAATGTTCTAATATGAACATTTTGTTACATTTCTGTCCACGTTTGAGTGGTCTGTTTTCAACAACTGATTCCTCGAAGTTCAGCTTTTTATCTAATCACTGCGTGGTCAATGCACTCATTAGGCTGAAAATACTTTCTGTGACTTCAGCACCACGTGCACCCCCTCCTATATGCAGAACTTCTCCCAGAGAGATAATACAGTATTTCAAATATGTAGCTTTTTTTATGTTGCCTGACTGTGTTGCTCCCCCGGCTCTGCCTGATACGGATCAGATGTTACGTAAAGGTGGCGACTGCCTCGTCGTGCAGAGAGCAAAGAGAGCAATGCCATGTTGGCTGAAATGTCAAACGCTGTCAGAAGAGCCGTGTCGTCAGATTCTGCAGAGCTGGCGTCACGGCCTTCAGCCACTCCAAGCAGGTCAGCTCAGAGTCGGTGTGTACTTTAAACATGTGAGGACAGGGGACGATCCCTGTGTTGGGACAAAGAGTTTATGTTGAGTTGCTCTGCAGAATAACAGTGTTCACGTGAGCGTAAAGCACGGTGGCCCTGTAAAGGGGCGGACAAGAGCAAAAACATCTGCAGCAATCACAACTCAGATTTCACATCAACATGTTTTTAGGGTTGTCTGCTTTTCGAAAACAGCTCAAATTTCTTGATTTCTCAACACAAATTCCAATTATATATATATATATACACAGTATATATACACTGTATGTATGTATATACACACGCACTTTTAGTTATTTTAATAGTCCTGATCAAAACAGTGTCTTTGTGACATCATACTGTATCAAATAAATCACAAAAATTGCTATTGTGTGTTTTTTTTGTTTGTTTTGTTTTTAGCCACTTCAGTAGAAAACAGAACTGAATGTTAGTTTCTTAATTTCTGCATCATCAGTGACTTTTTTTTAACTATTGCGTTTTTTAAATAAGTGAAGATTTTTTTATATATGTATATTTTTTTACAGGTCCTTCTACGTTTAATGAGTTGTAGAAATGCAAGTATTATGAAATAAGGGAAATTTGCCTCAAAAAAGTTTAAGTAAATTTTCTGGCTTGTTTCAAATAAACTAAACTAAAAGAATTAAAAGGAGATTAAAGCTAAACAAACTAAAGAGTCTGAATTTTGTTCCAATAATTTAAAATTTCCAACACATATCAAACTAATTTTTTTTAGCTGCCTGTTGAGGCTGTTTCCAAAACCGCACAGCTTATTACAGAAACCTAACAGTTTAACCCTCCTGCTGCCCTTAGGTCAAAATGTACAATGGAGTATTAGGGTCAGACTATGAGATTTTTGTTTTTTTTATGAGAATAAAGTCACATTATTGCAGCACGACCATTGTCTGTTCCTTGGTCAACTCGTACCTGCTGCAGACAGCATGTTAGTGTACTATCCTTCCATCCACATTATGTGATGACTAAATCTGTAATTGCAACCATTAATTGCAATATCTTACAGCTTCAGTTTATCATGTGAATCCATAGTTAAATACCAATACCAAAGTACAACTTTTTCATAATAAAACTTTATTCTTGTAATTTGAATAAAGACCTCATATGGCCCTAAAACTGTTGTAAAAAAGAGCCTCCAGGCCTCTGTTGTGTCTGAGGGCAGCATCCTAAAAATAATAGTTAAAGTTGTATAATTCAGAGCAGGTCTTTTTGGTGACAAATCGTTGAGTTTTTCTTATTGTCTTGTTTGAATTGCAAAGAGTCAAAAACGGCAGCAGAAACACTGACCTTTAGACAGATTTCAGCCATCTGCCGGTACTGATGTCGCACTTTGTCTGAAACGATCTGATGACTGGACCTTGGTTACAGTCAGCAGACACTGTCTAACAACGTAACTGCTGCAGAAAGTTGCTAAAATACTTCTTGTATTAATGGTATTAAATATTAATTACCTCGCAGAGAACGTGTCGGTGCTCAAAGAAACCAAAAAGCTTTTCTCGACAAATTATTTTCTCTTGCCCTCAGGCAGAAAGAGTCAACCTTAGATTTCCTGCATTTTAATGAAATTCTCTTCCGACTGCAGAGGATCTGTGCGTGTGTGTGTGTGTGTGTGTGTGTGTGTGTGTGTGTGTGTGTGTGTGTG
>NW_013952607.1:503405-504879 GCF_001266775.1 Austrofundulus limnaeus
GATTAGCAAAACATAGAAGCCCCCCCTTTTCAAACAGGAATTTCAGACAATGAAGTCTTTAGCCTCTTTAGTCTCTTGGCTGTAGTGGCGACCCGCGACCATGGAGATATAAACAGCTTTTTATAAGGTAAAAATAATAAAACAAGGTCTTTGTCTGCAATGATTAGACATGTTTTTTTTATTATTGTCATTAGTGATTATTTCAATTTCAGCTAAAAGAATTGACAAAATCCTACACACTGTGCCTTTAATGAGAGATGTTGCCCATCAAACAGGCAGAAATGCTGAATTATAATGTAACTGCACAGTGGGGTTTCTGCAAAATTATCTAATTCTTCTTCTGCCTTTGCCCAATTTTTTTTTTTTTTACAATAGCTGCTCTCCAAGCCCAGCATGCAGGGGACTGACTTCCCCCCTGGTGCCTGTGAGTCTCCTGTCCGCTTCGTAGAATGCAGGGTGGGGGTGAGCTGCATGCAGGAGGAAGAGAAAAGACACTGAAACACTTTGGACAATGCCTGGCGTGTTTTTTTTTTTTTTAATCTATTTTGAGTTGCTTCCTCCACTTGTGCTTCAGATTGTGCCCGCTTCTTGCCCCACCTTTCTGGTCTTGGAGTCTAATCAAAAACTAGAAAGTGAGTGATACGGAGGGATGGGGACTCGTGTTCGTGCAGAAAAGTGTCCAGTATTGCTGCGTCCTCAGCACAGGAAGCGTGGCCCTTTTTGATGACGGGAAGCGGCCCTTCACCACGGAGACAGCAGTCTGAGCTGGTGTCCTGCGGGTCAAAGGCAAAGCGTGCACGAACACACCCTAACAGATGCCATCCACGAAGGCATCAAAGATTAGCACGTCCACAAAAACCCATGAAGAGTGTGAAAAGACGAATGGTTTTTTACCTCTTTTTAACCTCGTGGTCAGTGCAAAAAAGATACAGGAAGTGCGACGCGTCTGACTGTCTCTACGAAGGGTGGCGTCCCCCTATTGTCTTCTGCCGTCTCTTTTGATCCTTCCTCATAATGTCCACTAATTTTAGAGCCCTTACAGCTACTGACTCAGGGTTTGTCTTGCAGAACAAGGTTGTTGTTAAAATCTGGACCGGGATCGTTCTGAAAGAGTATCCTGTGATAAGACCTCATTAAATCTGCCAAAAGTTTATCTTCTGAACTTCCTGCTTCGACAGCGTTTTGTCAGACTGTGTGTAGAGCAGATTGTCAGTAAGCTAATGCACAACACACTTTAGTCACTAGTAAAGCACTGCTTCATAACCAAGATATTGGTTTAGAAACAAAACCCAGGGATGTGTTAGTATCAGAGTCAGGACATCTGGTAGAATTCTGGCCTCTTTGTCTCACAGTTAGAGTATTCTCTTGTGACTATTAACACTTACCTCTGGTCCTCGTCTCCTTGTGCCGGTCTGGCAGAGCCGGCTCTTGGCATAGGCGAACTAGGCGGTCGCTTAGAGCGCCATCTGCTGGA
>NW_013952607.1:505713-509803 GCF_001266775.1 Austrofundulus limnaeus
AAAAACTAAATCATATATATACACATGCAGTGTTTCACAAACGTGAGTACACCCCTCACATTCCTGCAGATATTTAAGTATATCTTTTCATGTGACAACACTGACAAAATGGCACTTTGACTCAATGAAAAGTAATCTGTCTGCAGCTTATATAACAGTGTAAATTTATTCTTCTCTCAAAATAACTCAATATACAGCCACTAATGTCTAAAGTACCAGCAACAAAAGTGAGTACACCCCTATGAGACTACACCCGTAAATGTCCAAATCGAGCACTACTGGTCATTTTTTTCTCCAAAATGTCATGTGACTCATTAGTGTTACTAGGTCTCAGATGTGTACATGGAGCAGGTGTGTTAAATTTTGTAGCGCAGCTCTCACAGACTCTCATACTGATGACTGAAAGTTTCAACATGGCACCTCATTTCAAAGAACTCTCTGAGGATCTTAAAAGACGAGTTGTTGAACCAAGTCCTACGGTCTGATGAGACCAAGATTATTTGTTTGGTTCAGATGGTCTCAAGCATGTGTGGCGGCAATCAGGTGAGGAGCACAAAGATAAGTGTGTGATGCCTACAGTCAAGCATGGTGGTGGGAATGCCATGGTCTGGGGATGCATGCGTGCAGCAGGTGTTGGGGAGTTACATTTCACCGAGGGACACACGATCTCCATTATGTACTGTAAAATACTGACGCAGAACATGATCCCCTCCCTCCGGAAACTGGGTCACAGGGCAGAGTTCCAGCATGATAATGACCCCAAACACACCTCTAAGACGACCACTGCTTTACTGTAGAGGCTGAGGGTGAAAAATAATGGACTGGCCAAGCATGTCTCCAGAACTAAACCCAATAAAACATCTTTGGGGCATCCTCAAATGGAAGGTGGAGGAGCGCAAAGTCTCAAACATCCGCCAGCTCTGTGATGTCATCATGGAGGAGTGGAAAACCATTCCAGCGACAACCTGTGAAGCTCTGGTAAACTCCACGCCCAGGACGGTTAAGGCAGTTCTGGTAAATAATGGTGGCCACACAAAATATTGACACTTCAGGAACTTTCACTAATGGGTGTACTCACTTTTGTTGCCGGTGGTTTAGACATTAAAGGCTGTACATTGAGTTATTTTGAGAGAAGAATAAATTTACACTGTTAGCTACAGACAGATTACTTTTCATTGTGTCAAAGAGTCATTTTGTCAGTGTTGCCCCATAAAAAGATAAATATCTGCAGGAATGTGAGGGGTGTACTCACTTTTGTGATACACTGTATATGCTGTGTTGCTGTTGTCTTACACGTCTTTCGATAATACTGTTACTTCACTTAAAGACTTTATTCTATTCCATTAAAACCTCTCATTGAGTTAATCAGGTATTAAGACTTGTTTGATTTTGTTTTTAAATGTATTTTCTGTTTACCTGTGAAAAGAATCCATCCATCCATCCATCCATTTTCTTCCGCCTATCCGGGGTCGGGTCGCGGGGGCAGCAGCTTCAGAAGGGAGGCCCAGACCTCCCTCTCCCCAGCCACTTCTTCCAGCTCCTCCAGGGGAACTCCAAGGCGTTCCCAGGCCAGCCGAGAGACATAGTCCCTCCAGCGTGTCCTGGGAAAAGAATCACTTTTGGAAATTAGCCAGTAACTAAATCTATTTTTGCTCACAAACTTGAAACTCGTAAAGTCTGGCAGCTGTTGTGATGTAAACAGTGGGTTTTATTTAGAGCACTTTTGTTGAAGACTTTGCATAATTGGCTTCCAGCGTATCATAAAGCAGAGCCAGCAACAACAGGGAGCATGATGTCAGATATAAGATTCAAATCTGTGCTGTAATGCAGCTTTCTATGGCCGGCAGGATCTCAGCCCTTAGATGCTGGATGATTATTGCCAATTTAAAGTGAAGACAATCAGATAAATAATGACTTAATTCAGCAAGGTTTTAGGCTGAGCTTAAATTTGAGGCAACACTCTGCTTAAATGACCCGACAGCCCAAGTATACAGAACTGCCATGCAAATGTTACATAACAAACAAAACAGGAAGTAAAAACTGTAACTGACATTTATTTTACCAAAACCTGATCATTATTCCTGAGTCGCCTCATCTTTACTCAGGTCAGATGAATTGATCATTTTTACACTATCAGTGAATAAAAAATGCATAAGCAAATAAAGTAAAACATATAAAAAGCCTAAAAAAACAAAAAAACAATTTACGGATCAAAAATAAAGTCCACATGTAAAATGTTCAACCCCATCAAGGTTAAATCAATGTCCTTACCTCACCTAACAAAGACAAACATCATTTGAATGGTTGAGCAACAAATCAAAGGACGGGAAACTTGTTGTTTATGTGTAATTCAGCCAATCAGATCATTTGAGTGAGTTGGGAATCTCCGGTAAGTCGAAAGCATGAAAAGAATCATTCAGTGAAATCTCTTTGATGAAACTGTTGTCATTGTTGATGAAGAGGTACTAGACAAGGTCAAAGGATAGAGGTGTAGTGACGTGTCAGCATTACATCAAAGAAAAACAAGTTGTGTGTTTTTGTATTGGACGCCAAGTGTAAAAAAAAATGTTAAAAAATTAAACACATTTTCATTATTTAGCTCACTGTGAGTAGAAAATTCTAGTAAAATATTTTCCACTAATATTTATTATCATTTAGCTCATTGTTGTTACATTTTGCTAATTTTTACCAAATGTTCAATTTAAATAGTATCTGTTCGTATGGTATATGGTATGGTAATCTAAATGTGTAAATTGTGTGTAAAAGTTAGATCCTAAATGTTGTGGATAAGTGAAATGCAGCCTTTTCCATTTGTGCTCAGCTTTTGTTATGATGTCATCATCTTGTGACCAAAGCAACCGCTAATGCTGCTAACTCTGCCAATGCTGCTAATGCTGCTAACGCTGCTAATGCTGCTAACGCTGCTAATGCTGCTAACGCTGCCCTACAAAACATAGAACTTGCAGTTGCGGCCAGTGTCCGAGCTGCACTTCAAACTGCCGGACCACAGGCACACGTCAAACCCCTCAGACCCTCAAAAATCAGTAATTTTTAACAAAAAAAAAATCCATTTAATTTCATATACTGTTAAATAAATTTGAAGCAATGTTTTTGAAAAAAATCAGTGATAGTTCTCTGTACATTCATTTATCTGCAAAATGGGGGAAATCTGTGTAATTTACAACTTGACATGTATGCACCAGTCCCATCTATAATGTATTCGATGAACACATGTTGAATTTAAATTTTAAATGCCAACTTTAGCAGCGTTAGCATTTGTTTTTGTCGCAGGATGATGACATCACAAAACGCACCAACAGCAAAGTGTGTGTTCCATTCTGAAATACTTAAATGTAAGCACTATCATTTACCTTTGTCATGCAAAATTTAATTTTTACGTTAGATTTCAGATTTAATATTTACATAATTACATATAACATTTAAATTTAACATATAGTAAAAATGTAAGAACAGTAAGCTCAATAACATAAAAAAATTTTAGTTGGAAAATGTTGAGCTCGTATTTTACTCACTGGCCACCCCACATTTTTTCCTGCTGAATTTTTAACCATTTTATTTATTTCAGCTTTTCCACAGAAGCATTTCAATCCCAGCCTTCCTTAGATAAAACTATTGTCCTGTGGAGCAGCAGTGTTCCTGTGATTTGAGGAGCGGCGCGATGCTTTACGCAAACGGAAAACCAGCGTAGATCGTATCGGAAGTTACGCCCCGGTCATGTGGCGCGGTAACGGAGGAGGCTCATTGTCTGACCGCCAAGCCGTCACACTGTGGTGATGCTGAACAATCAATGAGTAAAATGAAGTCAAATCGCTTTATTTCCCTCTGGGGACAGTTAGGTGCACAGATGATTGTGTTTTATTGACAAGGTCGGTGGAGAAAGAGAAGAATCCCCGGAAAGTTTCCCTTTTTTTCTCTGAGCGCAGCATCAGGAAATGTTCTGAGCCAAGCAGCTATTGTCACATGAAGCTTGGAGCAGGAGGAAAAGTGTTTGTATATATGAGCATGTGTGTGTGTGTGTGTGTGTGTGTGTGTGTGTGTGTGTGTGTGTGTGTGTGTGTGTGTGTGTGTG